>NW_017674073.1:6837-8366 GCF_001879085.1 Nicotiana attenuata | reverse complement strand
CCTCGTTGTGGGTACCCACCCATCGTACACTGGAGAGTCGACTCTGATACCAACTGTAACGACCCGGCCCAACACTGTGTAGATATTGTCCGCTTTGGGCCTAGCCCGCACAGATTTGTTTCCAGGGAACTAAGTTACCCCCAAAATGCGTCTACACATGTAGGTCCAAGCCCTACTAATATAGCCCAGGACTCCCCCTCTCATTTCCGATGTGGGACTCCTGCGAGCTACAGTGAACTACGTTACCACTGCACTCGGCCCACTTCTCGAAAAATTACAAAACTCACTTGGGCTGTAGGAGCCCCTCCGGAGTCTGAACCCCCACAGTGAGCGTGATGTAACGACCCGACCCGTCGTATCAGGTATTACCGCCCTGTTTTCCTCATTTATTGCTTCTTCATGTTTCATTATCAGCAACGAGTGAGTTATAGTTGAATTGAATTGGTTTGGATAGGAAATGAGACACTTAGTCTCTTTAAGGAAGGCTTAAGTTGGAAAGGTCAACCGGACGTTGAATTATGAGTTAGAAGGCTTGGATGTGATTTCCGGTGATTCGGTTAGCTTTGGGGGATGATTTGTGACTTGGGAGTGCGATCGGAATTGATTTTGGAGGCCCGGTGTAGAATTAGGCTTGAATTGGCGAGGTTAGTATTTTGGCGAATTCCGGTGGATGGGTGAGAATTTGATCCGGGGGTCGGAATGGAATTCCGAGAGTTGCTGTAGCTTCGTTAAGTGATTTTGGATATGTGTGCAAATTTTCAGGTCATTCGGACATCGTTTGGTCGGGTTTTTGATCGAAAGTGCATTTCGGAAATTCTTGAAGAACTTAGGCTTGAATCCGATGTGAATTGATGATTTTAGTGTTGTTAGGTGTGCTTTGATGATTGGAGCAAGTTCGTATGATGTTTTAAGACATGTTGGTGCTTTTGGTTGAGGTCCCGGGGGCCTCGGGTTAATTTCGGATGGCTATCGGGATGAAATTCAAGTTGAGGAAATGGCAGATTTTGCTGGTATCTGGTATGTTCGCTTCTGCGGAAATGGACCGCATAAGCGGTTCCGCAGAAGCGTAATCTTGGTCGCAAAAGCAGTCTGGAGTGGAGTTGGGAAGTTCCGCAGAAGCGTAACACTTTTCGCTTAAGCGAGTCCGCAGAAGCGGACAGACGGTCGCAGAAGCGGGTTTGGCCAGGAGGTGAGCTTCCGCAGAAGCGGAAATTTGTGTCGCAGAAGCGGCCCTCGAGCTTTAATGAAATTCCGCATAAGCGGACAAAAACCGCAGAAGCGGTTGCGCGGAAGCGGGCGTGGGGACCGCAGAAGCGGAAACCCCTGAAGCCAGTAGGAGTTTTATATTCATTTTGTTCCGCGAGGGTTATGTTATTTCCACCTATTTTAAGTCGAGCTTGGGAGCTATTGGACGGAATTGAAGGGGGATTTCGACTAGGTGTGATTGGAGGTAAGTCCCTTGGCCTAAATACATGGAACTTTGATAGATTTAACATGGAAATTGGTTGAAATTCTTCAAAGAGGGGGTA
>NW_017674073.1:2348-4422 GCF_001879085.1 Nicotiana attenuata | reverse complement strand
TTTGAACTTGTATGTTCGGTATTGTCCTTATTAGCCGGAATGGCGGTTGGATATCCATGTGATGAGTATGTTAGTACTGCGGGATGTATCTATATGACTTGGTAGTGACGACGAAGTCGGCTGGATAATAAATGAACTATTAAGTGTTCGATTCCTATTGTGACTTGATGTGTAGCCCGAATTATGGGCGCGTGAAGAATATTTTCGTGCCTCCTAGTTGGAAAGTGAAGTCATTACATGTGGCGGTATGAGTTCAGACTCAGGAAGACTAAATGACTGTGTAATGTATATGATGGTGGAAGGTATGTTGAAATACTGAATTGAGGCGAAGCAGGTGGGTCATCTCCTGCGGAGTGTTCTTAAGTGGTATGATCCTTATGTGTACGTTAGAAAATCTCATGTGTAATTGAAAGGTACGTGTTGTAATTTAAGGATTCGGGTCGCTTAAGAGAGTGGACTCAACTAATGTAGAGGTGAATGCGAGAGGTGTAGAGGATTACGGTACTAGATGATCTTTGTTTTCACAAACTCGTAAATGAGTTGAGTTTAATCTCACTATGATATTGTGGCATCATTAGAGTAAAAGTATTATGGCTTATTAAGTGTGCCCTGATATATGGCTTTGAGCCAAGTTAGGGAGGTTGCTGTTGATTAGCTGATTGCACGGTTATATGCTATGTTGGTTACGTCTCGAGGTATGCTGGCGAATCAGTTCTAGTTGCAGAAATTGAGCCGAGGATGGCACGAGCGAAGCAAAGGTTATATTATGTTCCATAGGGTATGAGAATTACGGAATGTCTAGAGTTGTTGTTGGTAGAGGATGCTCGGTGCATAGAGCAGGAAGTGCTTGGTTGTATTGGGATGAGGGTCTCATCCTACAGTATCGGAGTGCCAATAAAGCACGGGTTGTTCTGTTTGTTAAATCAGGTAAATTGCAGATGAATAAGAGTGAATGACTCTCGAGAAAGGTTTTAATGTGTTCAAGAATCTACATGTAACACTCAGGTGTTTTAAGGTGGTGTATGTGACTAAAGGCAGTGTTTTCAATAGAAAATGTCAAGACCATTGGTATTTTTATGTTGATCATGGGATCCTATGTGTCGGTACCTGGAAAGTAAAGGAAGCGAATTTAGACTCGCAGAAAGTTCTTCAAAGTAAAGTATTCGGGAATGTGGTATTTTTGGGAAACAATTGAGAGAGTATTCAGTGGCCTATGGGTCTTAGACAGTGTGGTCTTATGTTCAAGTCTCGTGTGGTAAGCCTAGATTGAGGCATTGTGATGCTACGGCGAGGGAGGAATATCAAGTTGATGATGGATCAGAAGGGATATTAGATAGATGGAATATCTTGATAATAGACCAAATCGGTATGGTAAGGGTATGATTAATTCTTTGTATGTGTTCGAGGTAAGGGGATTTTACAGGTATTGTGCAGCAAGGCTCTTGAGTTCCGACAGCTTGCTTAGCTTGGTTCGGGTAGAAGGATTCAGTCCTGGCAGTTTAGCTTGTGCAATGGAGTTCTCATGTTATACTAGTGTGGTATGGTATATGCGATATGTTGTGGAGGATTGGGATTTGAGTGTGTAAGGTTACGGTTCAGTTCATAATGGAAAGTTATTAAATTCTTAAGCAGCACGGGCAGCTGCAGGTGATTAAAGAATCGATCTTCAAATGATTAAGGAAAATGGTATTGCCAACCATAGTGATTCGACGGGGGTATGTATTCCAGAAAAAGGGCAATGTGATGTAAACTGCTGGTACTTCGGTAGTATTGCGGCATTCGGGATCGACTGTTGATAACTGAGTTTGTTTGATGGCACAGGGAAATTTTAGAATATCTTTCGTGGAATGATTGGGTACTTGAGGTGTGATATGTATTCGTACGACGCAATTTGGGATCAGGTATAGTGATTTGTGTGCTATATGGAGTTGGAGACTAGGAGTTCTCGTGTTCAGGCTATGCCGTTGTTGTGAATCTTGTGTATCGGCACCGTCTAGCGGTTATTGGGAATTAGAGGTCCGAGTGGATCTTTCTTTGCTTGGTATGCCGGATTTTGGATATGATATTGGATTGT
>NW_017674073.1:0-1579 GCF_001879085.1 Nicotiana attenuata | reverse complement strand
ACTTGAGGTGTTTCATGTGGAGCAGTATTTGGATGGGATCGCACATTACAACAAAGCTGTGTGGAAATATGACCTTGCGGGTCAAATTTGTGTGTCTATTTCTATAATGTGAGACGGTTTCTCAGCCGTGTGATGTGATGATATTGGTGAGCTTGCGGTACGGCTCTTTCGTTTGAGTCAGTTTCATGAAGTGAGTATGTTCGGGTTGTTGCTTATTGGTGCGCGAACTGCGCAAGTTATGGCCTTAGCCTGTCTTGGTGTGTCATGTCACCAGAGTAATTGTGTTGGAGTAGATGAGATCGTTGGGGGCCTGTAATGAATACAAACGGATTCGATTTCAGCATGTTTGATGGGCAAATATCGAGGTTCGGTTCAGAAATTTGCTATGGTCCTTGCCAAAGGAGAAGTAACCTTATGGATGACTGATCGGACAGATGGTTATGATTTATTGTGTGATTCATTTACCATTGGCAGTATATGGAAGTGTTGGAATGAGACTTTAGTTGATAAGAGGTTTCCACCGGTATTCGGGTGTTGCGTGTAGTTGCTGTGAATGGAAGTTATCGCTACATGTGTTTGAGTTACGTGGTATATCGGATGATTGCACTTGAGGTTGCAGGCATGGGTTACTACAGCTAGTTCGGGTCTATTCAAAGTATAGGTGTGAGGTTTTGATCGTATTGATGGTTTCAGAAGTGAAAATGTGGTTCTATGGTTTATGAGCTAGATTGGATTGTGTAATTTTAGTTAAAAAGATGTTATCGGACCTATATGAGATAGGGTGACGTGGGATCACCCCCGGGTATATGCATGGTAAAGTTATTCAGCTATTGGTTGGCTTCTAGAGCAACTCTGGGTATGCTCGAGGACGAGCGTTTATTTAAGTTGGGGAGGATGACGACCCGACCCGTCGTCTCATGGGTTACCGCTCCGTTTCCCCCCATTTTCTGCTTCTTTATGCTTCATTATCAGTGTCTTGTGTGATCGAGTTGGCTTGGATTGATTTTAGAAGGAAATGAGACACTTAGTCTCTTTAAGGAAGGCTTAGTTTGGAAAAGTCAACCGGATGTTGACTTATGTGTTAGAGGGCTCGGATATGAATTCCGATGATTCGATTAGCTTCGGGGGATGATTTGTGACTTAGGAGTGTGATCGGAAGTGATTTTGGAGGTCCGGTGCAGAATTAGCCTTGAATTGGCGAAGTTAGTATTTTGGCAAATTTCGGTTGATAGGTGAGATTTTGATCTGAGGGTCGGAATGGAATTCCGAGAGTTGCTGTAGATTCGTTATGTCATTTCGGATGTGTGTGCAAAATTTCAGGTCATTCGGACGTCGTTTGGTCGGGTTTTTGATCGAAAGTGTATTTCGGAAGTTTTAGAAGAAACTTAGGCTTGAATTCGAGGTAATTTGATGGTTTTGGTGTTGTTTGAGGTGTTTTGATGATTGGAACGAGTTTGGGTGATGCTTTAGGATGGGTTTGCACTTTTGGTTGAGGTCCCGGGGGCCTCGGTGTGATTTCGGATGGCTATCGGGATGAGTTTTGGACTTGTGCGAATTGCAGGCCTGCTGCTTCTGGTAT
>NW_017674072.1:59364-109641 GCF_001879085.1 Nicotiana attenuata | reverse complement strand
TGGATATTTCTGAGCCCAGTCGTGTGTTAGCTTGCACGGTTGCTCGTTCTTCGTTATTGGAGCGTATCCGTGATCGGCAGTTTGATGATCCCCGTTTATGTGTCCTTAGAGACACGGTGCAGCGAGGAGGTGCCAAGCAGGTTACCTTAGGTGATGATGGTGTTTTGAGATTGCAGGGGCGAGTTTGTGTGTCCAATGTCGATGGGATCCGAGAGTTGATTTTAGAGGAGGCCCATAGCTCCAGGTACTCTATTCACCCGGGCGCCGCGAAGATGTATCGGGACTTGCGGCAGCATTATTGGTGGCATAGGATAAAGAAGGATATCGTAGCATATGTGGCTCGTTGTTTGAATTGTCAGCAGGTTAAGTACGAGCATCAGAGGCCTGGTGGTTTACATCAGAGGATTGAGCTTCACGAGTGGAAATGGGAGCGGATTACTATGGACTTTGTTACTGGACTTTCGTTGACCCGGAAGAAGTTCGACGCGGTATGGTTATTGTTGATAGGCTGACCAAGTCAGCGCATTTCATTCCTGTGGCAGTCTCCTATTCTTCTGAGAGGTTCGCTGAGATCTATATTCGGGAGATTGTTCGCCTTCATGGTGTGCCCATGTCTATCATTTTGGATCGGGGTACGCAGTTTACCTCACGCTTCTGGAGAGCAGTTCAGCGAGAGTTGGGCACAAGGGTGGACTTGAGCACAGCATTTCATCCCCAGACGGACGGTCAGTCCGAGCGGACTATTCAGATTTTGGAGGATATGCTCCGAGCTTGTGTTATTGATTTTGGAGGTTCGTGGGATCAGTTCTTGCCTTTGGCGGAGTTTGCTTACAACAACAGCTACCAGTCGAGCATCCAGATGGCTCCTTATGAGGCTTTATATGGTAGGCGATGCCGGTCTCCGGTTGGATGGTTTGAGCCGGGAGAGGCTCGGTTGATAGGTACGGATTTGGTTCAGGAGGCCTTGGACAAGGTCAAGATCATTCAGGAGAGGCTTCGTTCAGCTCAGTCTAGGCAGAAGAGTTATGCAGACCGTAAGGCTCGAGATGTAGCTTTCATGGTTGGTGAGCGGGTATTGCTCCGAGTGTCGCCTATGAAGGGCGTGATGAGATTTGGGAAGAAGGAAAAGCTTAGCCCTAGGTACATTGGTCCGTTTGAGATTCTTGATCGAGTGGGAGAGGTGGCTTATAGACTTGCGTTGCCGCCCAGCTTATCAGCCGTGCATCCAGTTTTCCATGTATCCATGCTTCGGAAGTATCACGGTGATCCTACCCACGTGTTAGATTTCAGTACTATCCAGTTGGACAAGGACTTATCCTATGAGGATGAGCCGGTAGCTATTCTGGACCGGCAGATTCGTCAGTTGAGATCCAAGAGTTTTCCTTCTGTTCGTGTTCAGTGGAGAGGTCAGCCTCCTGAGGCATCGACCTGGGAGTCCGAGTCCGATATGCGGAGCCGTTATCCCCATCTTTTCCCCGACTCAGGTACTTCTTTCTCCTGTCCGTTCGAGGACGAACAATTGTTTTAGAGGTGGAGAATGTGACGACCCAAAGGGGTCATCACCTGTATTCCTACTCGCTCTGTATTTCTGAGGCCGTAAAAACCTCACTTGGGGGTTGCCTCGAGTTTGTGTGCGCAGTCCGGGCGCGTAGCCGGAACGTTTAAATATGAATTTGTGAGAAAAATAATAAATTTTGATGTTTTAATTGATTAAGTTTGACTTCGGTCAACGTTTTGGGCAAACGGACCCGGACTCGTGATTCGACAGTCCCGGAGGGTCCGTAGGAAAATATGAGACTTGGGGGTGTGCCCGGAATCAAATTTCGAGGTCCCTAGTCCGAGGAATGAATTTTTACGTGAAATTATTTTTTGAAAATAATTAAAGAATTGGAAAGTGTTATGTGTTTAGAAGACTGTGCTGTTGGGCTCGTATTCTGGTTCCGACGCCCGGCACAAGTCTTAAATATGAGTTAAGCAATTGCTGTGAAGTTTGGTTAGATTTGGTCGTCATTTGACGTGTTTTGAGCCAGAAGCAATAAATTTGATGTTTCGTGGAAATTGGAAGGAATCCTGGGTCTTGAGGCCTAATTTGATGATTTTGATGTTGTTTGGGCGGTTTGATCGCATGGATGAGTCCGTAGGATGTTTTTTTGGGCTTATATGTATGTTCGGTTTGGAGCCACGAGGGCTCGGGTGAGTTTTGAGTAGGTCCCGGGAGGTCTTAGGCTAGAAAAATAGCAGATGGTTGCAGGTTCAGGGGTTGCAGGCCCCCAGCGCGGCCGTGGTCATTTCCGCGCGGTCCGCGCTGGAAGCCGTGCGGCCGCGATGCATTTCTGCGCGGTCCGCGTGGCTAGGTTCAGAGGGCCAATGAACTCTAGGTCGACCAGCGCTGCCGCGCACCAAATCAGTGCGGTCCGCGCTGGGAGATTCAAAGAGTGGGTCTTGGGTCCATTCAACCAGCGCGGCCGCGCACCAAATCAGTGCGGTCCGCGCTGGGTAGGTTCAGAGAGTCATTTTTCTTCCCTTCCTCGGCGCGGCCGCGGTGCATTTTTGTGCGGTCCGCGCCAGTCTCCAGCACAGTATATAAAGTCGGGATTTTCAGTCATTTCTTCACTTTTTCAAAACCCAAAACATAAGAGGCGATTTTCCAAACGATTCAACTTCTTCAAAACGATTGGTAAGTGATTTCTAACTGATTTTCTAAACTCCTTAACATCCTTAAACATAATTTCAACTTCAAAATAAAGATTTTAATGGGGAAATTGGGAATTTAGGGTAGAACCTAGGTTTTCTAAAATTGGGGGTTTTGGACCTCAATTCGGGGTCCGATTCCAAAATAACTTACATATTTGAGTTCATGGGGGAATGGGTAAACGGGTTTGGTTCGAACCTCGGGTTTTGACCATATGGGCCCGGGGGCATTTTTGACCTTTTGGGGTAAATTGATGAAAAAGGCCATAATTGGTCATGGGGTTTAAATTGTTTAGCACATATTGATAACATGAAGTCCTTATTGCATAGATTTGGTCGAGTTGGAGCCGAATTCGAGAGGGAAAGCGGTTGCGGAGGATTGTATTGGCCGCGGAAGTTGAGGTAAGTGTTTGGTTTAACCCTAGCTTGAGGGAATAGGAGTCGAGTCTTGTTTGCTAATTGCTAAATGATCGAGTACGATGTATAGGCATGGTGACGAGTTCCTATACATTGGGGTCTAGCATGACCGTGAGTCCTTATATGTGAGTTGTTTGGATATTGTTATGCCTTCCATGTCATTGATGGCTTCTATACGTGGTAAACACCTTGTGAAAGATATTGTGATTGTAGAACTTCGTGGAGCATTGGCTCGGTCTGAAATACAAATGGTGAGGGCATGTGAAATGAGAAATGCCTTAGAGCTTGACACGAGTGCTAATGAGAGTTAGGATATGAAAATGAAAGAAAAAGAGAAATAACGATTTACTCTTGCATGGTTGTTATTGGTTGTTTGTGTACCCTTGTTGGGATTTCCTTCCAATACTTGTTTACTCCTTTGCCTTTATTTGTGACTGTTGCTTGGGCAAGGTTGAGAGGTATACATTGTGGATAGGGTTGCACGCCGCAACGGTGATAATTGTGGATCAGGTTGCACGCCGCAACAGTGATAATCGCGGATCGGGTTGCACGCCGCAACAGTGATAATTGTGGATCGGATTGCACGCCGCAACAGTGATAATTATGGATCGGGTTGCACGCCGCAACAGTGATTATTGTGGATCGGGTTGCACGCCGCAACAGTGATAATTGTGGATCGGGTTGCACGCCGCAACAGTGATAATTGTGGATCGGGTTGCACGCCGCAACAGTGATATTTGTGGATCGGGTTGCACGCCGCAACAGTGTTGTAATGTATTAGGGTCGGGTTGCGCGCCGCAACAGTTATTGATGCAAATGTGTTTAGTGTTGGTATTAGTTTCTTGTTCGCCTTAAATTCTAAATTGCACCTAGATGGATTACTTTGGATTTACTATTAATATTGTTATCTCCCCACAGCATGTTTCCCCTCCCATACTGGTAGTTGCTTTGTACTTCGATTTCTGCTGTATATTTATAATTGCACAGGTTTATGTGAGGTCCAGTCTAGCATCGTCACTACTTCGCCGGGGTTAGGCTGGGCACTTACCAGCACATGGGGTCGGTTGTGCTGATGCTACACTCGGTGCATTTTTGCACAGGTCCAGGTATTGAGCAGCAGCAGCAGCTTTAGCACGGGGGCGAACCTTCAGTCCAGAGAGACCCGAGGTAGCTTGCAGGCGTCCGCAGGCCCGGCGTCTCCCTTCTATCCTTACATTTGGCTGTCATCTCATTGTAACCGAGATAAACAGATTATGTTTCTTTCAGACTTTGTATGTAGTACTCCTTAGATGTTCGCGAGTATGTGACTCCAGTCCCGGGGTAGAGATATTTGTGTTGGAACTTCTGTATTATCGATCTTTTATCTACATTTAAGTTTTCCGCTTATGATTTAATTCGTCGCCTTTATTTAATGCGGTTAATTGTTAAAAAGGAACAGGTGTTTAATTAAAATGGTTAATTAAGTTGGCTTGCCTAGCTCTTGTTAGTAGGCGTCATCACGATCCCCGAGGGTGGGGAATTCGGGTCGTGAGAAAAGATTTACAAGCCCTAAAACATAGAGATATGAACTTACCTCTTCTGTCCGAGAATAGAGAAGCGATTGAATTTTCTCTCGCTCTTCTTTGTCATTATCGGTCTCCTTAGTTTAGCCGTGGTATAAGAATAAAATAGAAAAGTGGGGAAGGGGAGGTGGCGGCGGGAGGGAGAGGAGGTCAGAGTGTAGTCATTAGGTTTTAGGGATTTTGCTTTGGGCCTTTGTCGTTTCTTTACTTGTTGTTATATAGATTTTTGCTTTCTTTTAATTTTTAATAAGACACGGAAAGCATTAAATGCAAAAAGTGTAAGTGCTAACAAATGTAAGTAATACAAAAAAACTACCAAAAACCAAAAGGAACAATATTATAAATACTTAATTTATAATAAGTAACATAGAAACAATAAACTATTTAAATAAAATGTAGGTGCCTTTTTCTTTAAAGCTTCTTTCGTACTATATGATATTGTTAGTTTGTTGTATGCTTCTATTTCACTTATATTAATTTTAAAAATATTAGTGTTTAATTAGATTTATGATAGTAATTAAGTTATCAAAATAGCATTAGATCGTTAATTATGCATATTCAAACTGAATACAATTAGTGATTAATGTAAATAGATACAAGCACAAAGTTAATATTTATTTAAATTATATTAGAAAATCACAAGTAATACTTTGTTTATTATGAATTATGATATACTAATAATTTTTTTATTAAACTCCTTTATCAACCATATTAAATTATCAGTGTTTTGAAATAGAACCTAATAATATTAAAATTATTTAAGTTTATAAAATATCGAATAATAGCCGTAAAAGAGACATGACCCCTTCTTGTATATGAATCATATTACATTCTTAATTCTTTGATTCGGTGAATAATAAATAATTTATTGTACAATTTAATTGGTATACGATTATATTTGTTTAAATTCGATGTTATAATTAGGCATGCACACAATAATGGTATATAGTTTCATTGTTTTGTAATTATAATTAAAACTTATAGGTAAGACTTGTTTAATAATAAATATAAAATAAGAGTTTTTTATCGACTTAGATTTCAACCATATTAAACTCTTAATTCTTAGTCTAATTAGATATAAGAAAATTAAACACTTATAAACTTTATATATTATGAAAATCTTACGATTACAACTCTTATGACTCATAAATTAAAACATGAAAGTTATGAGGTATATCCATAATTAAGTATATTAAAACATACTTATTACAAGAAAAATTAAATTATAAATAAAAACCTTTTATGTATCTACTTTCATGAAATTTGACAAAGAAAATAAATATTTTTGTTGAAAACTTGTATTTACCCAATTGACTAAGGAATATAATAAATATATTTTGAAACATATATATCATTCAAGACTTATAATACGAATATCTTATTTTTGTTTTAGTTTGTTTATTTTATTTATCTGCTTCAAAGTTATTTTAAATTTACTTAGTTGGATGAAATTTCACTTGTGCAATACTTTTATTACATAGGAGGTTTAAATATTTCTAGAAAAATAGGAATAACATCATTACAAGTAAGAGCTTCGACAGATAAACCTATTATGCAAAATACACAAAAATTCTAGTCTTACAAATAAATAATTTGTATTAATTTTCTATTTAAGAGTTTCAAGAGATACATATTTTAAAAAATATTTATTAATTTCTAATCAATGATGTGAATAAAGATTTTCAACAAAAATGTCACGACCCAAATCCACTACGGGTTGCGATGGCGCCGGACACCGTTGTCAGGCAAGCCAACTAAATTATCAATTAAATCCTCTTTTAATACCTTTGAAAATCTAAGTGTTTTCCTTCCATTTTTCGTATATAAAACAATCTCTGTTTCGATTCAAATTAAGAAATAACTATTAATACACATCTTTCGAAAAACCATCCCAGAACCCGGTGTCACAAGTGCATGAGCAACAACCGATAAGGAAAATAAAATACAATATCTGTCCGAAGTACAGTGGACAAGAAATAAATAAATAAAGTACTGGAAGGGAACTACACTAGTTGTGGGTCGCCTCGAACAATGCAGCTCACCTAGTCCCCAAATCATCCGTGCTGCTATCAAATGTAAATTATACCTGTGCAACAAAAACACACAGAAGTGTAGTATGAGTACGTAATCAACGTGTACTCAGTGAGTATCCCGCCTAACCTCGAAGGGGTAGAGACGAGATGGTCAACCTAGACACTCACTAGCGGTCCAATAATAATAATACACTAACTGTGTGAGAAAAACATGACTTCATATAGCAAGTTCTAATTCACAAGCTGTAAAGCAAGTAAACACCTTTTAACAATTAACAAGGATTTTTCCAGAATTTACTTTTTATTATCTTATCAATCTATATCAGGCCACGAAGGGCAATTCCACGTTTAAAATTCAAGCGACAAATAACATGCACAAATCACACCGAGGCGACGGCCCGATCCAACAGAAATGTAAACTGTGCACTGCCGAGGGTCGAACGACCCGAACCATATATGCATCTATTTAATCTGCCGAGGCGTTCGGCCCGTTCCATAAATAAACACATACCCTGCTCGCGAATCACGCATGCGACGCAGGTACACCTAGGGATACATGCTCAATCGGTCAATTAAGAACTTATCGAGGAATATTTATCCAATTAAAATCAATTCTCCTTTAACAAATTTTAAGAAATAAAGTTTAATCCTTTTAGAAATTCACTTACTAATTCAATGTGATTTAAGCAATTCAAGCTATCAATGGGTTCATAAATAATCCAAGTATAACATGCTTTTGGGTCCTAACTACCCGGATAATAGCATAATAGTAGCTACGCACGGACTCTCATCACCTCGTGCGTATGTAGCCCCCACAATTAGGAGCACATAACCATTTAATCTACCTATGGGGACATTTCCCCCTCACAAGGTTAGAAAGGAGACTCACCTCGCTCCGAAGACTCATAATCCGCATTCTACATTCTTCCGAAGGCTTGAACCGACGCACATTGCACCAAAACTAGCCAATTAAGGACAAACTAATGAGAACATACTCCAATACTCGTTAACAATTCAAATTATACAAATTCCCAACTCCGCTTAGTGAAATGACCAAAATGCCCCCGGGCCCACGTGCTGGGAATCCGAAATCTTTCGAAGATAAAGCTTACCCATGACTTTACTAGCTCAAATATACAATTTACTCCTAATTCCATGCTCAAATTCGTGGCTAAATTCCAATTTATAAATTTCTAGGTCTTCTTCTAAAAACACCAATTTCCCCACAATTTTCATGCCTAAATCCATGATATAATCTAGTATTTAACTTGGAAATGAGTAGGAGTAATTTACCTTGACATAGATGACGAAATCCCTCTTTGAAGCTCTCCAAAAATCGCCAAATGAAGTGAAGAAAATGGGTGAAATGAACAAAATCCGACTTTAAAACAACCCCTCTACCACCAGCGATTTTCGCACCTGCGGTGCATTTTCCGCTTCTGCGGATGTCGCTTCTGCGACTTTTGGCCGCTTCTGCGGCTTCCTTGGGCCTGGCCCCTTCCGCTTCTGCGATATCATTTCCGCAGATGCGGTCTCGCTTCTGCGGAACCTTGACCGCATCTGCGGTCCACGAACCTTCGAACAATTCCGCTTCTGCGGCTCGCTCTACCGCTTCTGCGGTCCCATTTTCGCAGAAGCGGAAATACCAGCAATCAGCAAACCTCAGCCTTCCCAAAAATCCATTTTCGATCCGTTAATCACCCGGAATCCACTCGAGGCCCCCGGGACCCCAACCAATCACATCAACCAGTCCCAAAATACATTACGAACTTGCTCGAGGCCTCAAATCACATCAAACAACACGAAAATCACGGATTACACCCCAGTTCAATCTTTATGAACTCTGAACTTTCCAACTTCTATTTCCGATGTTTAAACCTATCAAATCACGTCCGATTGACCTTAAATTTTGCACGCAAGTCATATTTGACATTACGGACCTACTGCAACTTCCGGAATCGGATTCCGACCCCGATATCAAAAAGTCAACCTCCGGTCAAACTTCTCAAAAACCTTCAAATTTCTATCCTTAGCCAAATGGCTCCTTAATATACTTCACGTAATCAGATTGCACTGATCCTAAATCCAACAACCTCGTCTCACCCAATACGAACTGCTCAGGCAATGAGCCATCCCGACATAATCAAAAGTCTCATGTGATGCAACAATATGCCAATAGGCTACCATTTTAGGATGCGATACAAAAAGGAAAATGAACTCTGAAAAGGATTTTCAATTACCCCGCTCGCGAATCATACATGCGACGCGGACACACAGCTAACACGAGCTTCCTTCAGAGAAATAGGAAACGGAACTCATTAAACAGATATGGGGAACTGTACTGAACATCACGCTGTTGTGGCGCGCAACCCGATCCAAACAACATAACCATGGCGGCGTGCCACCCGATCCAATAACATACCCATGGCGGCGTGCCAACCGATCCACACGTAGAACTCACATAAGGAGATATATATCGAGCTAAATTTCTCATTACAACAAGATATCGAATTTGGTCACAAGCACGCTAAGTGCATA
Organism: Nicotiana attenuata; assembly: GCF_001879085.1. Classification (NCBI taxonomy): domain Eukaryota; kingdom Viridiplantae; phylum Streptophyta; class Magnoliopsida; order Solanales; family Solanaceae; genus Nicotiana; species Nicotiana attenuata. The sequence goes on along the minus strand of NW_017674072.1, from coordinate 100,400 downwards.
ATACCATCCCTGAGGGGACATATAGCGCTATAAGCTACAAAACTCAAGCACAACTGAGGTGCGATATACAATCTGAATCTCAAGGGCCATTTTGCTCATAATATGTCATTTCCACGCGGATCCTCAACACATAAAAAATTTCTCAAGCCGTCTCACAATTCGCACGGCACAACACATCACTTCATGAAACATCTGCCCCGACTACTCCTACATAAGGAGCGCATCACTGAAATGAACACAACTGGCCTGACATAGAGCCCAAATTCACATTTAAATCCATCCGCCGACCTCAAGTCGACCCTGATCATATCAAACTAAGCTAATAACCTTTCAAAGGTCCATACTAATTTCCCTCTTCCCATAACACACAAGGACAACCATCATAACCGGAGTACAGTCCGCAACTCAGAATCCGAGTGCCCTCCAGGCATCCATTCTCAATTTAACGATATCATCACAATTCTTCATACTTGGTCTAGATCCTTAATCAATCAAGTGGCTATGTGCCACATTTATGCAATCTTCCGGTGGGACACACTCCCACAATCTACCATAGCAACTAACTAGGTCTTACCTCCAACCCACCGACCGCACTAACGCTGAAAGGCGGTCAAGAATCATTAACCATGATACAAGCCCTCTTTACAAAACACCAATCCCAGGTGACGCTGAAGACAATGCCAACTTGCTTTAAACACCGAAGCTCCCTTCCTGCTCATCCGAGCTTGTGACATCTTTGTCCACACCGAACTGCAGCTTTGATTCTCATTTCAAATTCCATACTACCCGCTACACCTGACATATCCATGAACAGTAGGACACGATCCTTCATCATAATTCCAGAATTGCCAATAGATTAATACTTCATCACGTCATAATTCGCTGAACTCACTATAGGAAAACCATAGCAGCATGCAGGTAATACTCATAACCGTAGAATATGCAAGTATCTAAGTAGTGGTCTAAGCCACCATAGCCCCCCCAGAACTTGCTTCCTCATAACAAACCATAACATAAGAATGTTTCTGAATAATATCAATTATGGCGGCTGACAAGCCTGATACGTACCGTCACAATTACTTGCATAACTCGATCACACTGAAGGAAACTGATCACTAACACCAATATGCCAATTTCAACTATGGCCAATCAATCTACCCTTTTCCAATTTATCCTGGATTGCCTTAGAGATATTACAAACTCCATCCAACAAATAACATACTCCATTTGCACTCATCTCGAGCGGCCTTGAATCACGAGATCATGCTGTCTCAAATCCCATGAACCATTTCGTACCTCCCAATTGCCACATCGCAAGTCAAAATATCATAGAAAATTCTGTGCCTCTTCACATAGACTGCCACCAAACTTGGTTCTTAACCCTACCTATAGGCTCAAAACCATTAGGCACCACACTTGACCTCTTTGAATCCACTAGGGCCGTTGCTAAGAGCCACCCGCTCTGACTTGGCCCCAAATATAATCAACTCCATGAGTCTTCCATCACATGAATACCCTCTTGGAGAAGAACCCACCGAATCACTTCTCTGGGAACCCGCATCTATACAAGGCAAAATCCCGAATCTTTCCCCAAGCCTGAACATGGGCCAATAGGGCCAACGATAGCCCACCTTTAATACTTCCTTTGCTTAAATTACCACTTATGGTCCTTTCCGTAGCTGAAATAGCCCATCGATATGCTAATAGCCAAAAATTTTGCAAGTAGTTAACCATGCAACCCAATCATAAGCGGTGGGACTCTCCCACTTAGCATGAAGCCATTAGTTCACAAACCAGGAACTCACCCGTCCTCTTTATCTCTTATTGACATAACCTTGCGCAATCAACCGCCAAAGTTCTCGAAATCTTTCTGTAAAACCCCTTCTTATATTCTGACTCATCAATCATATTTGCACAACCGATCCCTTTGCTATATAACCGATAGAATTCTTCGTAGAAGCCTTGCCAACCACGCGACCGCTAACCTGCTCACTGGGGTAACCCACCTATAAAAGCTCTCCCTGGCATCTTCCAACGCCGCTGCACGGGGTACAATCACTTCAACATCAGTAACCCATCCTGAGTCTGAGCTCAGTCTCCAGCTACGCAGGTCCATTTACCCCTTGGACATCATTAAATGTGCGACAACATCCTTCCAATTTAAAGCCATGCTGCATCCTTCTTCATTTAAGCGGCTCCTTCCCGTTAGATTAAATCTCCGGCCGCACAAGAACCCCTACTTCAAATTGAATCCGTAGACCCCAATTACCAATCACTGATATTATCAAATCACTCCAATCTCTCCTTAAGGTACGTGGTCTGTCCACTGCAAGCCCATATGCATCTCCGCCACTCTCCCACTTTGGCGGAATTCATCCCCTTAATCGACTACTCAACCTTTGCTTCATATACCTGGCCTTATAGCAATTTAAAACTCCGTCGGACGCTTCCCACATCCTTTCTCATCCTTCGCTGATCAGTTGTTGCCTTAATAAAATTTATCTTCAGAGAACTTGAATCCTCAATTGGCTACTAACTCCAAACCTTTCCGAAGGTCATCCTTCTTGAACCGTCAACAATAGAAATACTGATTCAATCCTGAACCACCGCATCCAGCGATATCTGATAGTTGAATCTCTGATACTATTTCACAATACCCTGCCTCAAAGGCGAATTGTAGAAAATCATAACACCGACAAACTTTATACGTCCAATTAGGACGACTGCACCCCAATATAGAAGGAAAATTCCACCACACTTGCAATTACCAAGCCTCATTATTTCCACCAGTCCACATCTGACCCTCCTTAGCTCGGATACCTTTCCCCCTGCGGGGAATAACATACTGAATCTCTTGATTATGAACTGAGTAGACCTCCCTTCAAGTCATTTCTTGCCTCGACACGTGGGCAACATCATACCATCATATCACTACTGCAGAATAGTCATTCACAAGCATTGCGGCAACTTGTGCCTAGCCTCAAAGCCCTCGAAATTACCGCTACTAGGCTTAAACAATAAAATATTACTCCATCAGGCGACGATAATAATCTGATCAGCCATACCGGGAGAAATACCCCATATCACATCTGCAGTACCATTACGGTTCTTCTATTTTCGATTTACATCAAGCGCTTCGCATCGCATAAGATTGAGTGGGAAGTAACAAAGGCATAAGCCTCTCATGAAATCGAATCGCACAATAAGGAATCAAGAAGGGAAGTACTCCTAACAGTCATGCAGCCTCCCGAGGATAAGTACAGACGTCTCCGTACCGATCCGCGAGACTCTACTAGACTTGCTCATGACTCGTGAGACCCTAGGAACCTAGTGCTCTGATACCATGTTGTCACGACCCAAATCCACTACGGGTCGCAATGGCGTCGGACACCCTTTTCAGGCAAGCCAACTAAATTATCAATTAAATCCTCTTTTAATACCTTTGAAAATCTAAGGGTTTTCCTTCCATTTTCATATATAAAACAATCTCTGTTTCGATTCAAATTAAAAAATAACTATTAATACACATCTTTTGAAAAACTATCCCAGAACCCGGTGTCACAAGTGCATGAGCAACTACTCATAACGAAAATAAAATACAATATCTGTCCGAAGTATAGTGGATAGGAAATAAATAAATAAAGTACTGGAAGGGAACTACACTAGCTGCGGGTCGCCTCGAACAATGCAGCTCACCTAGTCCCCAAATCATCCGTGCTGCTATCAAATGTGAATTATACATGTGCAACAAAAATGCACAGAAGTGTAGTATGAGTACGTAATCAACGTGTACTCAGTGAGTATCCCGCCTAACCTCGAAGGGGTAGAGACGAGATGGTCAACCTGGACACTCACTAGCGGTCCCATAATAATAATACACTAACTGTGTGAGAAAAACATGACTTCATATAGCAAGTTCTAATTCACAAGCTGTAAAGCAAGTAAACACCTTTTAACAATTAACAAGGATTTTTCAAGAATTTACTTTTTATTATCTTATCAATCTATATCAGGCCACGAAGGGCAATTCCACGTTTAAAATTCTCAAGCGACAAATAATATGCGCAAATCACACCGAGGCGACGGCCCGATCCAACAGAAATGTAAACTGTGCACTGCCGAGGGTCGAACGGCCCGAACCATAGATGCATCTATTTAATCTGCCGAGGCGTTCGGCCCGTTCCATAAATAAACACATACCCTGCTCGCGAATCACGCATGCGATGCAGGTACACCTAGGGATACATGCTCAATCGGTCAATTAAGAACTTATCGGGGAATATTTATCCAATTAAAACCAATTCTCCTTTAACAAATTTTAAGAAATAAAGTTTAATCCTTTTAGAAATTCACTTACTAATTCAATGTGATTTAAGCAATTCAAGCTATCAATGGGTTCATAAATAATCCAAGTATAACATGCTTTTGGGTCCTAACTACCCGGATAATAGCATAATAGTAGCTACGCACGGACTCTCGTCACCTCGTGCATACGTAGCCCCCACAATTAGGAGTACATAACCATTTAATTCACCTATGGGGACATTTCCCCCTCACAAGGTTAGAAAGGAGACTCACCTCGCTCCGAAGACTCATAATCCGCATTCTACATTCTTCCGAAGGCTTGAACCGACGTACATTGCACCAAAACTAGCCAATTAAGGACAAACTAATGAGAACATGCTCCAATACTCGTAAACAATTCAAATTATACAAATTCCCAACTCCGCTTAGTGAAATGACCAAAATGCCCTCGGGCCCACGTGCCCGAAATCCGAAATTTTTCGAAGATAAAGCTTACCCATGACTTTACTAGTTCAAATATACAATTTACTCCTAATTCCATGCTCAAATTCGTGGCTAAATTCCAATTTATAAATTTCTACGTCTTCTTCTAAAAACACCAATTTCCCCATAATTTTCATGCCTAAATCCATGATATAATCTTGTATTTAATTTGGAAATGAGTAGGAGTAACTTACCTTGACATAGATGACGAAATCCCTCTTTGAAGCTCTCCAAAAATCGCCAAATGAAGTGAAGAAAATGGGTGAAATGAACAAAATCCGACTTTAAAACAACCCCCCTGCCACCAGCGCTTTTCGCACCTGCGGTGCATTTTCCGCTTCTGCGGATGTCGCTTCTGCGACTTTTGGCCGCTTCTGCGGCTTCCTTGGGCCTGGCCCCTTCCGCTTCTGCGATATCACTTCCGCAGATGCGGTCCCGCTTCTGCGGAACCTTGACCGCATCTGCGGTCCACGAACCTTCGAACAATTCCGCTTCTGCGGCTCCTTCTACCGCTTCTGCGGTCCCATTTCCGCAGAAGCGGAAATACCAGCAATCAGCAAACCTCAGCCTTCCCAAAAATCCATTTTCGATCCGTTAACCACCCGGAATCCACCCGAGGCCCCCGGGACCCCAACCAATCACACCAACTAGTCCCAAAATACATTACAAACTTGCTCGAGGCCTCAAATCACATCAAACAACACGAAAATCACGGATTACACCCCAATTCAATCTTTATGAACTCTGAACTTTCCAACTTCTATTTCCGATGTTTAAACCTATCAAATCACGTCCGATTGACCTCAAATTTTGCACGCAAGTCATATTTGACATTACGGACCTACTGCAACTTCCGAAATCGGATTCCGACCCCGATATCAAAAAGTCAACCTCCGATCAAACTTCTCAAAAACCTTCAAATTTCTATCCTTAGCCAAATGGCTCCAAAATGTCCTACGGACCTCTGAATTCACTTCCGATCGCGCCCCCAACTCCAGAATCACCATACGGAGCTATTCACAGTCTCGGAATCCCAAACGGACATCGATAACACTGAATTGCACTTCAAGCCAAACTTAAGAAATTTCTTCTAAAATGCTAACTTCCACAATAGGCGCCAAAACACTCCCGGGTTATCCAAAACCCGAACCGGGCATACGCCCAAGTCTGAAATCATCATACGAACTTACTGGAACCTTCGGGTCCTGATTCCGAGTTCGTTTACTCAAAATTCCAATCCTAGTTCATTCTTTCAATTCTAAGCTTCTGAAATGAGAATTCTCTTTCTAAATTAACTTTGAACTTCCCGAAACTTAATTCCGACCACGAGTACAAGTCATAATACCCGAAATGAAGCTGTTCATGGCCTCCGACTGCTGAACGGAGCGCTAGGACTCAAAACGACCGCTCGGGTCGTTACAAAAAATATTTTTCGTCTTCCCAAAATATCATAAAAATAAGTACATAAAAAAATATTTACAATTGTAATTTATCATTTAACATTATATTTTAAGAAATTAATTACAGATATACATCATAGAGGGTGCAAGTGTAGAATTCAATAATATATGGGATATAAGTTTAAATTTAACATACAGCGGATGTATCTGAAACTGATTAATACTGTAGGAGTATTTTGTGTAATAACCGAAAAAATTAATATGAATAATAGTGTTTTCAGCAGAAACTTCTATTTCTAATTTTTTTGCTATTAGTTAGCGTAAAAACCAACGATAAATTTTGTTTTTCATTGCAAAATTGTTGCTATTTTACTATACTTTTTTTTCATTATAGTTTTATACTGTTTAGATTCAATTTTAAGACAGAAGATTATTTTTCATCCATTTTAATCTTTGTTAATTTCAATTTTAAGATTGAAGATATTTTTTGCATTTTAATTTTTGGTATTTTGAAATTTAATTAATTTTTTAATTTTTGTATATATATTATCTTATTTGTCTATGAAATTAATTTTTCATAACCGAATATTTCTAGACCAAGTCTTGTCATGAATTTCATACTCGAAGCAAAGATATTCATCTTTAAAATTTTTTGACCTTACAATGGTGACCTCAAATGTGCGATAATATATTTATAGTCAACTGTGAAAGATAATTGATATTTTGAATCAATCACTATTCATTTTTTTCTTGATATAAAATTGTAACTATTAAGCCAATTATTTGGCATTTCTTTCTAACTTGAAGGAAAATTATACATTAACTACAGGATTGTGTTTCAACTAATTTAATAGTCATAAAATATTATTATTGCTACAATAAGTTTCAATTCATGGTAAAACTTATAAATAGCTATGAATTTTCGTCATAGTGATAAATCTGTGGTTTATCTCATTTATGACAAATAATTGTTAAGCCAAATATAGCAACAGTTTATTTAGAACATAAAGCTAAATTATTTATTCAGATAAAATATTTTATTTTAAATAATTTATTGTGACTAAAAATTAGTTTTGCTACAGTAAGTTTTAGCGTGTATCAAAAACTAATGATTAGCTACGAAATTTTATCATATCAAAAGATCGGTGGCTATATCATGTCTTCATGTCAAATAATCGTAGCTTTTAAATCAACTATTGCCACGATATTTTATAACTGGAAGCAAAAATATTTATTTTAACTACAATAGTTTGTTTCAAAAAATTTATTGTAGCTAAAAGACTATTGTTGCTACAATAATTTTTAATGCGTGGCAAAAACTTATGATTAGCTACCAAATTATACCGTAGCAATAAATTTATAGCTATTTAGATTATTGTTGCCACAATAATTAGCAACCATAGCAAAAAGGAGGAATTAGCTTTGTCAATTTAATTTTTGTGGCAAAGAAATTTTACGAAATTGTAAAAAGCCACGCAACTCTAATTTTTGTGGCTATTGTTAGGTACTAGCAACGGAATTTAGATTTGTAGCTGAGATTTCGTAGCTATAAATGCATTATGTTGTAGTGCAGGTGGGAAATTGGTATTTGGGTAGGGAACTAGGGAGTTCTTTGTCTTCGCCATAGGGTTGGCTTCTTTGTGTTCTTGTATTCATATATTAATACGAGTTGAGATGAAATTCCTGCAAATTTGTGTGTGCCTTTACTTATATTACTTGCTTCCTAAATCTGTCTAAGTCCAAAAACGTTACTAAAATTATTCTAAGTGTTGGAATGCTGAAGTCAAGGCTGGGCTTGACTGCCGCGCAGTGGTGAACCTCGGGCAGAATTCGAGTGACATAAATCACCCCTGTGACAACTGGTATCAGAGCGAGATTGGACCGGGGCGAAGACACGACATTCAGTGGTTGAATTTCGTGAAGATGACTGGTGGCAACGCAGAACTGAGGGAAAAAGTTGCTGCATTGGAGGCGCTCGTCAGAACTGTTGATGGTGATCAATTTCTGACTATTATGACTCGTCTCGCCTATCTTGAGGCCGAGATGAACAGGCTGAGCCAGGAGTGCATAGATCGGAAAGCAAAAAATGGGTTGCTGGGTTATGATGTTGGCAATGATGAAGCACAACGTGTGGCAGATCGTACCAAGGTCAAAATTTCGGAGTCTAAAGAGTTTAATGGTGCAAGGAGTACCAAGAAACTCGAAATTCCTGCGGGATATGGAGCAGTACTTCCAGGCTGCCCATGTGCGAGATGAAGATAAGGTCACCACCATTACGACTATGTACTTGGTAGATGATGCAAACCTTTGGTGGCGGACGCGCGTGGCAGAAGATGTAAGTGCTGGTAGGCCGAAGATTGACTCTAGGGAAGGGATGAAGAAAGAGTTGAAGGATCAATTCTTTCCTAGCAATGCGGGCTGGATTGCTAGAGATCGTTTGAAAAAGTTGTAACAAACTGGAGCGGTCAGGGAATATGTCAAAGATTTCAGTTCTTTGATGTTGGATATAAGCAATATGTCTGAGGAAGACAAGCTGTACAATTTCCTTTACGGGTTGCAGTCGCGAGCGCAGATGGAACTTCGAAGGCAGAATGTGAAAGACCTTCCTAGTGGAATCGCTGCTGCGGATGCGTTGGGTGATATCCGGTTGGGACAAGATGGTTCTGATTTCTCTACTACTTCAAAGTCCAAAAACGGGAACAAGGACAAGGCAAAAGAGTGGAGGAAAAATGGAAATGACAAGGGTAATGTTGTTGAGGGCAATGACAATGGAAAGGAAGAGCAATGTGCTGGATCTTTGACAAACAGGGGACAAAACAACAGGTTTGATGGCTGTTTTATTTGCAAAGGACCACACATGGCGAGGGACTGTCCAAAATTTGAAGTGCTTACAACTTTGTTTGCTGAAGAAAAAGGTGAAGATGAGCCGAACGAGGAAGAACATGAGCAGGAGGCAGCATATTTAGGGCCTATGGTGGTGCTGAGAAATACGAAAACTGCTTCGTCGAGGACGACGAATTCTTCGGGTGGGGGTGGTTTGTTAACCCCTTGACAAAGTTCCTCGGTAGGTGTGAGTTGTGACAAGAATTTTCATGATGGCCTTGGCACATAACCTGAAAAATAGGGAAACATCATGACGAGCAGCTCGATATGACGGACTATGCGGGGTTGACAAACGCACCTTGAACGGAGGCAAGAGGCATTTCACTTGGACGTGCATGTTGACATTACAATGGCAAGGCAAAGCCATGTCAAAGTTGGGATAAAGACATGGCAAGACAAGGCAAGGCAATGCAGAACAAGCAATGACAATTAATGCGGGCAGATTTGATCAAGTTGAGGGCGACTTGACATAAGCGGGTAGTTGTGGCAATGGGCGTGTGCGGCAAGCTGTGGCCATGAAATTGGGGTGGAGCAGTGTCAAATGGCAAGGCTGGGCGCAATGCCGTCCTTGGGCGCACAGCAGCTGGGTAAAACAGGCACATGCAACAGTTACAAAACATGTGTTGGGCACATGACAAGCAGTTGTCGGTTACAACCAAATCCAAAACATGGCTGATCATGGGCTAAAGTGTTGGCACGTTTTTGTATCATGTCTTAGCATGTTTGCCCATCAGTTGGGGCTTGTCAACTGATTGTCTAAATTGTTGCCAAGTATAATTGGGAAGCCTGCACTATAAATATGTGCATAAGGTTGTCCCAAAAGGCAGAACTTAGTCTTTGGGAATATGTGTTAGTCAAATTTCGTCTAAGTATATTCCAAAGGGTGGGAAATTGGTTTTTGGGCAGGGAGCTAGGGAGTTCTTTGTCTTGGCCATATGGTTGGCTTTTTTGTGTTCTTGTATTCACACATTAATACGAGTTGGGAAGAAATTCCTGTAAATTTGTGTGTGCCTTTACTTATATTACTTGTTGCCTAAAATCTGTTTAAGTCCAAAAACGTTCCTAAAATTATTTTAAGTGTTGGAAGACTGAAGTCAAGGTTGGCTTGACTGCCGCACAGTGATGAGCCTCGAACAAAATTCGAGTGGCATAAATTACCCTGTGACACATAGCTACAAAACACAATCACCCGCAAAAAAGAGAAAATGGTCAAGTTTAGATTTTTTTTTTTTTCTTTTTTGAAGATGTGTCTGTTATTACTGTCAAAGTACGATTCGTTTCCACGCTCATTCAATAAGGAAATTACCATTTTTGTTAGCAGACCATGAGTTGGGTAAATATACATCAAATAGGGATAGAAAACATGGAATGTTTCCCCACCAGCACGGGCAAGGTTAAGGGACCCTAATCCTTTCTGATTGAGCAGGTGTTAGGACTAGATTTAGTTGAAACTTAAAATTATTTTTAAAGTTATATTAAAAAATATTTTTTGGAAGTTAAAGTTGTATTAGGGCATGCATTTTATTTGTAAAAAGTTAAAGTTTTGTGAGCACAAGAAAAATTTCACCTAAAAACTGGTCCAAATCAGTTTTTGGAACTTGAAAATTGTTCTTCATTTTTTTTAGAAAAAGTTGATAATTTCATGGACAAATAAAATTTTAAAGGGGAGCGTAGTTCATCTATTAAAAAGTTTTGAAGTTTTCAAAAAGCCAAAAACAGAAGTGATGCTACTACTTACAGCTTGTTTGGGTGTTTGTTACATGTCGTTTTATAATGTATTGTATTGTATTGTTTGATGAATACAATATTTGGATAGATTGTATAGTTTGTCATCGTTTTATGATGTCACGCACAAAAAATATGAAGAATAAACTTGCAACATTACTAAGAAAAAATAGATACAAAGTAGAATTATTATATAAAAAAGTAGAATAAAGGATAAAATATGATTATTTAATAATAAAAAATGGCAAAATGAGATAAAAAAAAGCAAGGTAACGACACCATCACATCAAATCAATTATTACATAAAGTGAAATTTTTTATCATTACGTAACAACGAATATAACGAAACAATATAATAAAATTTAAATAATAATCAAAATAAATATTATATTTAAAATAACACACGATACAATATATCATGTAACAACCATCCAAAACTGTTAGTACTCCCGTAAATACCAAATGTAGTGGTCTACCATGTAAAGAAACATTTATGAGGAGGTTTGATAAAGTATGACTTATTTGCTTTCGATATATATAATCAAAATAAATAACTTAGTTTAGCAGATAAAAAAAATATGAGTATCATTTTACTTTATATTCATTTGTTTGATATATAAAATATTAAGTTCCAGTAAATTATTGGGTCAAGCATAGGAGGTCAACTTTACTAGCAGAAAAATCCAAAGATTAAAGTAGGCTTAGTAAGTAGTAACGTATCCATCTGTCACACATATTACAGAAAAGTCTGCAAACACAACGAACACGTTCTTTTAGCAAAAAATAATTCCATTTCTCCAACAGTTTCATTAAATCAAATTACAAAAAAAAAAAAAAGAAAGAAACCCACCGTCTTATTTTGTTTCTCAGAAAGAACCCACAAGCTGTGATCCCAAAGTCCCATTAGTTGAAAAAATCTTTATGCAGATCTTCAAATATTTTTAATTTGCAAATTCAACTGTACAGATTTCATTAGCAATGGCAGTGAAAGGGAGGTATTCCCGAGTTGGGCCTCGGAAATCGTCGAATTCCACACTAATTTTTGGTGGGTTTATTATGATATCATTTGTGGTCCTCATTCTTCTCGCTTTCGGCATTTTCTCCATTCCCAGCAGTTCAAGAGGCTCTCAGAAAGCACACGATCTTAGCTCTATAGCACATAATACAGTTCAAAGGTACCATTTCATTTTGGTGATTGTTTTTTTTTTCTTTTTTCAATTGGTGTAGTGATCTGATAGCTTTAATGGGAAACTTTTCTTTTTTGGGAGTACAGAGGAGATGATGATGATGAGGGAAAAGGAGATCAGTGGGTTGAAGTGATTTCTTTGGAACCAAGAGCCTACATTTACCATAACTTCTTGGTATTTCTCTTAAAGATTTCTTTTTTATTTAATTTTCTTTCACTACATTGTGTTTTATGGCGGCTGCTATTGCTATTAGTTTATCTCATAGCTATAAAAAAAATTTGTGAATTTGACTTACAGATATGTCTCAGATTGTACAAAATGAGAAGTGTTTTGTAATTGCCACTGTTGTTAATACATCATGCTGAATTTGACATCAGATTCTGCTGCTTATACAGTAGAAAAAACAGAAATCCGTAGGAAACTGTAAGAGAATTGGATTAATCTTTATTTTCTTTCAATAAAATTGTACTCATATGGAAATTTTCATTTAGTTAAAAATCTGACCTTGTCGAAATTTCAATTAGGACTATGAATATTGATACTGCTGTTATCATTATCGTGTATCTTGAGTTTGATCTATTGATTGATGTATTTGCTGCCATTGAACATCAGAGTTCATCTATATAATAAGAAACTAACTTCATTGTTATCTCTCGGCAGTCCAAGGAAGAATGTGAGTATCTGATTAGTCTTGCCAAGCCTCACATGCAAAAGTCAACTGTTGTAGACAGTGCTACTGGCAAGAGTAAGGACAGCAGGTAAGCATATCTTCTGCATGCCCCGGGCTTGCCGAGTTAGGTTGTACTACTGAGGAATTACGGAGATTTAATTGTAATAGCATCTTTAGTTCTCACATTCTTTTCTCCTGTTTATTCCCTCCCTATCAGAGTCCGAACCAGTTCAGGAACATTTCTTGCAAGAGGACGTGATAAAGTGATCAGGAATATCGAGAAAAAGATTGCAGATTTCACCTTCATACCAGTAGGTATGCGTTGTTTGTACCAAAGGATGTAACTGCATGAATATTTATCAAGTGTTACGCTTATTACTGAGGATCTAATTTCCCTCTAACTGTTATGCAAAGAATAATCATTCAATAAAGGTTGGGGGTGTCTGAAAATGGTATTGTCTACTAAGTTGCTCAGACTTGGATGCGGGTGTCCGATATGGGTGCGGATCTAGAGGTCGGATCCTTCATGATCTGAATTTTAAGATTCGGGGATACGGATCCAAGTAGGGATACAGATGCAGGGATTCGGCTAAAAATAATTCAGATATCTAAAAATAGAGTTATAAAATATGTCTAAATTATGAGACATTATGTGAAAAACTTACAAGGTATTCCAAGAATGAGAAAATATTAATTAAGAGGAGAATCCGAGAAGGAGATAAAAGGAAAGGACTGACACCGAAATTTCTATATTCAAGGTACTCCATTTTCTTCAATTTCATCCTAGCCTTTATATTGACTTTCATTGTATCTGTCCCGAGTTTCTCCGTCGATTTTGGTCTAAGTACCCAAAATTGGTTGACCAGATCCGGTACGGATCTCACACCCACGTCGTGTCGACACGGGTGCGGCATCGAAAGTGAAGAGTCCGAGCAACTTAGATTGTCTACACTGGTTAACTCTTATTTTTGTAGGTAACTCCATTTACTGGTGTTATTAATGGTACTCCTCTGTCACAATCTTTTTTGCACTATTTCCTTTGTGTCCATCCCGCCCCTTTTTATATTTAGAAACTAAATAATTTTAACATTCCTATTTTCCATTGACTTGACTTTCTGTATGCCCCATTTTATACTAGACAAATTGTTTGGTACAATGGTTGGTTTGGTGTTCTATTCGTATTTAGCATATCTGTTAGAAGTAATTTTTTTCTTTTTAACCTGTGTCCCCTCAAACTATGCCAAAACAAATTGGGTCTTGAGGGAGTAATACTATTTGTCCGTAAGTTAAGGAAATAGGACAGCTTCTCCGGTGTCACCATTAATAGAAGATACTGACTACATTGTTGGGAATTTCAGTATGCTAAATTTGGCTGTACGCGATGGGGAATGCTCTTTCGGAGCTCCAGCCAAAGAGCCTTATATTTCCAACTAATTAATGTAATTTCACTGTATTGATGATTTCTGGAGTTGTATGCATTGTCCAAAATAAAGTTGGATGCATTATTTTTGGCTGTTGGATGCAAATATTATATGCATTGGATTGCGAGGTGGTGGCTGGGGATGAGTGTGGATTTAATTTCATGTCCAATCTCAATTTAGTAATTTGTCTATCCTGCAAGTATAAGTCTACTAATTAGTTGCCCCACCAGCACTCATTTGGGTTGTCTGGAATCAGAGTAATAGGAGAGCTTTTGATGGAGTAGAAAAAGCTTGTACACTTGAGGAGTAGCCTCTTTTCCTTTATTTATTTTTGGTGCACCCATGAGGTTCCTATTTGTATAGAAGATTGGTTGTCTTTTGTAGAAAACCATGTCTTTTTGTAAGGTTTTCTAATTTTTGGTGTGCTCCTTGTATATGGGCATGTTTTGCTTTTTAATTAATTTATTACCTGATTCTACTAATTAGTTAGTGATTATTCCAGGCATCATTAGTGTTAACCACTAGTTTCTTTTCTGCTCCTTCCACATTCAGAGATAGAACAGATTCTATGAAGCTTAGTGCTCATTAACTTTCTTTTGAAAAGAACCTTAAAAGAAATACCTCATCTTCATGCTTAGCCAGTATATTTCGTGTGCACGACACTGCTAAACTTGCTCAAACTGCTGCTTTCAGAGTGGTCTATTCGACACTTTGTCATTATGCAATGCCTTAAACTGCATGTACATTGATGCTTCTGCTGCCGTCTACAGAGCATGGGGAAGGTCTTCAAGTTCTCCACTACGAAGTGGGGCAAAAGTATGAACCCCACTATGATTACTTTCTTGATGAGTTTAACACCAAAAATGGAGGTCAACGCATTGCTACAGTTTTAATGTACTTGTAAGTGACTTTTCCTCTGTGAGGTTTATGCTTAGTGTATTTTCATGGCATCCCTTAGTTGATTCTATTGGTGCACTGCAGGTCAGATGTTGAAGAAGGGGGTGAAACAGTATTTCCAGCTGCGAAGGGAAATTATAGTGCGGTCCCTTGGTGGAATGAACTATCTGAATGTGGAAAGGGTGGGCTCTCTGTAAAACCAAAGAGGGGTGATGCGTTGCTTTTCTGGAGCATGAAGCCTGATGCAACTCTAGATCCATCAAGTTTGCATGGTGAGTAATCTACATGAAAGCAGAGACGGATAATGGGTGTTGAGCATTGAAAACTTGATTAATGCATAATGAAACCCATCTTCTAGCACAATGTTTCAATTGCTTTACAGTTTACTCTGTTCTGGAGTCATGAGCATGGGTTATTTGATTGGCGACTAAGTAGAATTTTGTGTATCTTGTATAGGTGGGTGCCCTGTGATTAAAGGCAACAAATGGTCGTCAACAAAATGGATACGTGTCCATGAATACAAGGCTTAACCTACTGCTAGAGGTAAACATCTTTGCCTGGATGGTGTAACTAATAAACATAATATATGTGCAACTCTAAACATTAGCTGCAGTAACTTGCTTTCTCTTCACAATATATGTGCATCTCTGTTGTCTTCTTATATAAATTGTAAACTATTATTGAGCTTAGGGATGCATGTGAATTATTAGTTTGTCTCACCCGCCGATCCATTTGGCACCTCTAATATGGAGTAAGCTTGTATTTAATGGTGTACTCTTGTATTGATAGTAGATATTGGTTCCGCAGGTCCAGTTTTGAGTATGGATGCAGTCACTGTTGTGCGATTTGTATCAAAAGGATAGTCTCATAGTCTATGAATAGAGCTCCCTCTGCTTTCAACCACCATAACAAGAAGCTTCTGACTTATTTTCTAGCTTGATTTTACTATGATAGTACTCATCTTCAACATTCTTTTTCCTTTCTTTTCGATAAAGTTGGAGTTTACAGAGTTGTAGTTGTTATCTTTCATCTGTGAGTTTAATTAGAATAATAAAGTATGAGAAGTTTTGTTCGAATTACGAAGTGTATTCATGGACAACATAGCAGCTTAGATGATATGGGAATTATAGCGATTACACTCTGTATCCTATTTTATTCGCCACTATACTACTTGGGGAGTTTTAACTTGACTATGATTATTTAAATATTTCTAATTTATAAAGGATTATGAATTTGAGTATTTCTTGTGTGTTTCTCTATGGCAAAAAAGGCAGCCCGGTGCACTAAGCTCCTGCTATGGCAGCAACTTTACTGGTTGCGCCAAGGCTCCCCTTCAATTGTGTGTTTCTCTATGTAAAATTTATATGTTTTGATCACCGTACTCCAGATCTGTCAGTCTTTCTGTCATGGAGGGAGTATAGAATTCATCCATTGTCTTTAGTTGCTATAGATGAGGATCTGAATTTGTGGGCTTCTTATCAAGTGCAGAATACAAATATTAATTAAGTGATATAAATCTATATAAAAGAAATGATATACCATATTTATTGTTTTGGTGAATTTCGTCCATAAGGTTATTTACAGTTTGTTAAATAATTAGTGCAGCAGAGATACTGCCTTTGATACGTGAGGGTAGGATTTTTATTTATGGTTCTGAACCATATTCTTTTTTACTTACTGGGTTCTAAATATACTATTTATATGTTAAAATAGCACGGTATAGCCAGTTTTCGGACTGGTCATTCAAAAATAGCCAACGTTTACCAAGTCAATGAAAAATAGCCACTATTTTGCTGCAGCAGAGACCGGTCCAGCATAATATACTGGAGTTCGGTGCACCTGTGTATGAACTCCAGCATATTATGCTGGACCGGTATACTTTGCTGGCTCCAGTATAATATACTGGAGACTGACCGGTGCTCCAAACTCCAGTATATTATGCTGGACCGGTATACTTGCTGGAAATCCAATATATTATGCTGGAGTTCTAGTGTACTTATGCTGGAATTCCATCATATTATGCCGGAGTTCTAGCATACTTATCTTGGAACTCCAGTATAATATGCTGGAGTTCAAGTATACTTATGTTGGAACTCCAGCATAATATACCGGCGTATTTTTCGGGTTTTGAACAGTGTTTTTGCTCAGATTTTTTTTATATGAAAAGTGGCTAAATTTCGATTACTTTTAAAACTGGGCTATTTTTGAACGACCAGTTGTAAATCTGGTTATTTTTAAATTTCACCCTATTTATATACATTCAATATTTTTTTTAACACGAATATAGGATATGAGCTAAACTTACTGGGTTCTGCCGAAAATAGCTATAGGACTGATTCTGCCCCTGGAAGAAGGCCCTGGTTCAAAGTCCTTAACGTGGTCCTTTATCCTCTAATGGTCACGAAGATGGAATTTATCCATGGTGTAAGAAAAAAAACTTAAAAGGAAAAAAGAAGTTCAAAGCAATGTTTTAAGGGGAACTTTCAGAAATGGCTACATTTTAAGGAGCTTTTAACAATCCGTAGCTATATTTTATATACTTACGTTTCGTAGCTAGTTTTGGACAATTTGCTGTATTTGAGTTTATTTGAATACACTGTTCAGCTGTATTATTTTCCCGTATGTATTTAAATACATTGTTCAGCTGTATCCAAACTTATTTGATGTGGCAAGGTTGAACATATTCGACTGTATTTGAATGTATTTACACCCAAAAAAAAAAACGACGAAATGAAGAATACAATCAAATCCGGTCAAATCTCCGGCAAAAATACAAAATACACTATATTTAAAAAGGAAGAATACAATCAAACTCAGTTGGATCTTCGACGAAATACAAAATACCACTGTATTTACACTAAAAATGAAGAATACATTCAAATCCTTTTAAAAACTAACTGTGTTTAACTAAAAAATAAAGAATAGTCAAATCTCCAACGAGAATACAAAATACACTGTATTTAAAAATAGAGAATACAATCAAACCCGTCGGATCTCCGGTGAAAATCCAAAATACACTTTAGATCTCTCACGAAAATACAAAATGTATTGTATTTATACAACGATTTTCCAACACGAAAGGTAGTGGAGAAGAAAGAGGTGGCTTCTTTTTCTAGCGTGAAAAGTAGTGGTGGAGGAATAAGTCTTAGGTCAGATGAATACACTCAAATATGAGCTACAAAGAAGGAGAAGAAGCAATGGATTCCAACATTTCCGTTAGATCCAGATTAGGTGACACCTCCAATCTTCCCCCTCCATTGTTTTCGCCATCGGAAATGAATTGATCGCAACTTCGTGATTTCAAATCTGGATCTGACGGTGGGTGGCGACGGTGTTTAAGAGTGAATCGCGGTGAAAGGGGTATAAGGCGGAGGGCGGTGATGTGTGGGGAAGAGAGAAAGAGGCGGTTGTTTAGTTGGGCTCCGTAGAGCTCCGCTGGAGAAGACGGTCGCAGTGACTTGTTTGATGTCGAGGGAGAAGAGAGAGGGAAAAGGAGTGAGAGAGTTGAGGAAGAAGAGAAAAAGAGGGTTGAGAGAAATGATTATACAGTGAAATAACTCTATGTCTTTGGTATTAGATATGATGAGTAAATTGAAAATTCATTGTAGCTATGAAAAATAATTAAATTAAAAGATAGCTACGATCCATTAATAGCTCTTACATTTAGCTATGATAGGTAAATTTTCGAGAAAATGACTCTTTATAGCCCCTCAAAATTTTAATAGCCCATAATTTTTCTCATTGACACGAAATGTTCCTCCGGCCCAAACATATTACATCTAATAGCCCGAAATGTCTATTTTGTATATTCTTTGTATAGTGATAGTCTATTTTGTATATACTTTGTATAGTGACAGTCTATTTAGTATATTTTTTTATATAGTGACAGTCTATTGTATATAAATTGTACAGTGACAATCTATTTCGTATATGTTTTGTATAGTGACAGTCTATTGTATATTTTTTGTATAGTGACAGTCTATTTTATATATTTTTTTTATATAGTGACAGTCTATTTTGCATATTTTTTGTATAGTGATAGTCTATTTTGTATAGTGACAGTCTATTGTATATAAATTGTATAGTGACAATCTATTTGGTATATATTTTGTATAGTGACAGTCTATTGTATATAAATTGTATAGTGATAATCTATTTGGTATATTTTTTGTATAGTGACAGTCTATTTTGTATATATTTTGTATAGTGACAGTCTATTTTGTATATATTTTAACGATGTATATACCAAATTAATTAGAAAGTAAAGTTTGGTCAAGGCCAATAATGCCATCATTACCACATTTTTGTATAAAATTAATGAAATTTACGCTTATAGGGAAAAAACCGTGCAAGGATTGTATAGCTTGGAAAGGCCAAAGGAGAAGGAATTGTTTAGGAAATAATTGATTGCATTTTATATTGATTTTCTTTCTATTACCCTAAATAAGGATAGCCTCTTATTTTTGGGTGTTTGGTTTAATTGAAGACGGCACTATTATAGAATATTTAGAATCAGTTTCCTAATTGGTAGGAAATCTACCGTGTTTGAGCAAATTTAGGCTAGCCATTGTAATTTGTTCGGGGCTATAAATTATATGGCTTTATTCATGGCTAGCGAATGATAATTGTTTCTACCGGCCGGCTACAAATGAAATTTGCTCTAAATTTTCCGTGTTAGGAAACACGGTCAGGCCCGCCCACAACTATCTTACGCATTATGGATGGCCATTTTCATAGTTACTTATGAATTTATAAAATATTCCATAATCTACAACTTGCATTAGAATTACAAATTCTACAACAAAATATAAATTATAAATTATATACTCTAAAAATATGGTAGATTCCTATTGATGAGGAATCCTATTCTGAAACGTATTCTTATTTGTCCCTAAAGTTTTTTCAATTTATTAATATTGATTACCACTATAAACACCCATTTGCCTTAATTATTAGTGTATTATATACAAATAATCCAACCATACCCCCTTGTATTATGCATCAATCAAATCATATCCCTTACCAAAAGAAACATGCCTTTTTTAGTTTTAAATTTTTTTCGAAATTATTTCTCATACACCATCCAAAAACCTCAAATGATTCCCCAAATTCGATTCTTTTTCTCTTTGTCAACGCAAAACAATGTTTCCCCCAAATTCTTTTATAATATAGTGTTGTATATTTTTAATATATACATGATCTACATTATTTTATATATATTATACTCTGTGTACTATATTTGTTAATCATGGTTCCTTCTTTTTTTCCTAGTTCAAATGTTTATATGTATATAGTATTGTATATTTTAATTATATAACATACAGTTTATGCAAGAAATATACATTAATGGAGAAATTAAGGGAAAATTAATATAATAGATACTTTTAGATGAGATAGAATCTTAAGTGAGATATATTAGGATACTTGTTAGGTGAGAGAATCTCAAGAGAGAGATATTAGGGATATGAAAAGTTATAAATTTTAAAATAAATTGTATTATATATAATTTTATCAAGCAGTTGTAGGAAACTTAAATAAATGCTAGAAGTGTTGTATGCTATGTAAATTCCTCATTTATTATTTACTATATGTTAAAATAGTAAAAATAGCACGAGCTAGCCAGTTTTCGAACTGGTAATTAAAAAATAGCTAGCATTTGCAAATACATTGAAAAATAGCCATTATTTTGCTGTAACAGAAAAAGTTCCAGCATAATATATTGGAGATTGGTGCACCTGTGTATGAACTTCCAGCATATTATGCTGGAACTCCAACACACAGAAAGTTCCAGCATAATATACTGGAGATTGGAGCACCTGTATATGGACTTATGCTGGACCAGTATATTATGCTGGAAGTCCAGTATAATATGTTGTAACTCCAGTATATTATGTTGGAAGTCTAGTATATTATGCTGAAATATTTTTCGTATTTTGAATTGTATTTCGTACCACTTGTAAATTTGGTTATTTTTGAATTTCACCCGTTAAAATATGAGTTTATATAGCAAAATATACAAATAAATATGAAAGTTTGTACATTTTTATTGAATTTTCAATAAACATTATTCTAAAAAAATTTTGAAAATTCAATTAAAAATGTTGCAAAAATCAACATACGACGGCATTTCCTAATTTTATTTGACATGTTATGCACGTAAGGGAAATTGCAGAACGTGTGCTCTCCTCGGGTGTCAAGAGTGTATATTATCTAGGACATGTATAAGTGAAGGGCCACGAGGCGGCCAGAGGGTCAAGCAACTAAAACAATAGCTTTAGGCCCCAAAATTTCAAGGGCCCCAATTTTTTTTCTATTTCTTTTTATTTTCTATTCGTATTTGGTTTTCGCATTGAGATCTCGATTAGTTTGAGTTCGCTCTGCATAAGGCTTAATAAAAGTGAAAGCGCATTCTAATAAGATATCATTCATAGGGTTCGAACCCGAAATATCTGATTAACGTAGGTAGGCTAGATCATATCCATCCCAACACAATCCTTGGGAGTGGAGCCCAACTTTTACCAATAATAGATTTATGAGTAAAAAATTTTTTTTTGATTGTTTCAAAGTAGAAAAGGAAAATGTTTTATAAAAACAGTAAAAATAACTTTTAGTTTGTTATTAATATAACCATTTGAGCAAAAATTAGAGAAGAGAATCACTCCCCCTAAATTCTTACCTAAATATAAGATTTTGGGTTATTTACATTTTATGATTGACATTATTAATGAAGTGCTTATATTATTCTTCTCTTTTTCACATCTGTCACAAGAAAATGTGTAATAAACTTCTACAGTCTCTTTTTTTTTTCAATATCAAGTTATCAACTTCTTGAACCTAATTCTATTTCCTATGATCCAAAATATTTTAAGAGAGATTAAATGGGCTAAAAAGAAATTATTAACAACTTTACATCTCAAAAAGCTAGAAAAAATATACTTCAAATATATATATATATATTGTTTCAAGAAAGGCCTCCGATTAAATTTTGGCTTTAGGCCTCCAATCTTGTTGAGCCGCCCATTGGGGCCAGCTCTGTAAACTTTTGTAAGTGGATCTGTCGTGGTAATAATACAAAAGTTTAAGAGAAATTTTCACAAACCACTATTGTTTAGTGGTTATTAGCTAGTTGTAGCTACCATTTACTATATTACTTCCTATAGCTATGTTTTCAGTTTTTTTTGGAGTGTATTCGATGTATTTAAGCTATTGTTTTCATGAATACAGTAGCAAAACTCGGCGTGAAACAGGGGATTCCAGCTAGACAATTATTGTATTCGACTGTATTCGACTGTATTCACGATATGTATTTGTGAATACAGTAACGTAAATAGCGCAAATCGTGGTCTATTCAGCTATTTTTAAACGGAAAAGTGAATCAATTAACACAATAGACTCCTAATATAACTCAACTAACTCAATTACATGACCTATAATCTGTATTTGACGCGAAATATGCTGAATATTTTTCAACAGAGCAATCGCCGAGTTCCCTAAACCTTCCCTTTTCTGTTGATATCGTTCGTGGGTGTTCCTATTTTCAACCAATAAAATTCGAGATTCATCTTTAGTGCAAAAACATATGAATACATACTACAGATACATTTGAATACATATATACATCTGAATACATAAATTATATTAATTAAAAAAATATATGAATACATTCATGGAATACAGCGAGACAGTGAATACAATGAGATACATGGAATACAGCGAGATACATTGGAATACAATGGAAAAAAAGACAATAAATATAATGAAATACATGAAAATACAGCAAGATACATTGAAATATACTTAAAAAAAAGGTAACAGAATCTTCAATTTGCTTAGCCCCAAACTCCGTCGTCTTTGTTCAAGAACAACCCTAATGTCGTCTCGTCGAGAGGGCCGCGATTCTGACTCGAAACGTCATTGTTCCCGTTTCGATCAAGAACCCAGTCCAAAGAGATCTAGGAAGCATAGTAGACCAGTCGAACTTTCCTCTTCTTCTTTGTTTCCTCCGCTACTCAATTTGCAACAAACAACCATAGACCTCATTCTATTACAACTTCTAGGTACTCGGAATTGAGGAAACGGTGATTTTGGCTTGGCGTGAGAAGAAAAAGCGGAGATTTGTCGCTGATGGTGGTGGTGGCAAAGAAGCTTTCCAGGAGGAAGAACAATCGATGAAGGAACTGATGAGAGAGAATCCATGAGTTTTTATGGCTTTGAGAGAGAGAGAGGGTGGAGAAAAATCTGAAAGAATGGGAGAAAAAAATAATACAAAGCGTATTTTATGGCTTAAGTGTAGGAGGTGACCATAAATAGATATTTGGCTATAAAAATCAAAAGGTAGCTATGGAATATAATTTTTTGAAAGGGCATTTATTTAAAATAAATAAGGTATCAACCTTTACTATTGGAGGTAAAAATTCCAAAGTTACCTGGAATTGTTTGTCTACTGGAGCTAGGTAACGCTGCAAAATGAAAGCCATAAGCTATTCCATTTTGAATATTAGCGCGATTTTGTTATTTTGATTTGAAGGGCTTGAAATTAGTGATATTTGGACATTATTCCCCTTTACAATTTTGAATTTAAAAATATGACCTTTTAGATCTCTTAAGTGTAAAAGACAAATCTCTTATGTGTATAACTAAATCTCCAATATGTAAAAAAAACGAGATAGTGTCATAAAACTAAAAGCAAGTTTGTAAAGAGTCAAAAAGCTAATTGAGATTTTCAATTTTACATGTCCACTTTCACATAACAAGAGAAAAATAATTTATTTTTCCTATTTTTCCCTTAGCATTAATTACCTATTCCAAATCATTTTTCAAATCCACTAAAACTGTACACCAATTATTAGCGTGATTGTGTTATTTTGATTTGAAGGGCTTGAAAAATTGGTGTTATTTGAACATCATGGCCCTTTACAATTTTGAATTTAAGAAAATGATATTTTTAGATCTCTTACGTGTAAAATGACCTTTACATCATTGGAACAACATTTGGTTCTCTTTGCTCTTTCATTCTACTCCTTCCATTCACTTTTACTTGTCCACTATTCTAAAAGTAGATTTTCAATTTTACTTGTTCACTTTCGCATATCAAGAGAAAAATAACTTATATTTTCTATTTTACCTCAATATTAATTACTTATTCCAAATTATTTTTCAAATCCATTAAGACTATACAACAACTAATATGGGCATTATGGTAAATTACGCGCTTTAATTATTACTCCCCCCGTTTCAATTTAGATGAGGTAGTTTGACTCGGCACTGAGTTTAAGAAAAAAAAAAGACTTTTGAAACATGTCAACTTAAAATCTTAAGGGATAAAAGCTTTGTGGGACCATGACATTTGTGTGGTTATAAAAGCTTCTCATTAAGAGTAAAATGAAGAGTTTAAAGTTGAATTATTTCCAAGTCTAAAAATGTGTCATTTATTTTGAAAGAAACTAAGAAGGAAAGTACCTCTGTATACTGTCGAAATCGGGTTCATCTATTGCGTGAGAGATCGGGACTGAAACATGATGGATTGGAGATTGACCCCGGATTCTATCGAACCAAGGTACGAAGTTAGAACATACGTCTCCAAAGATCATCGAGCCCGTGACTCCGGAATCTACCCCGACTCCGAATAAGCTCGAGGAAACATTATCGTACCAAATAACGGAAGGCCGAAATATCCGCAACCGGTCGGATATCACAGCAGGAATCTCGGCATGTATCAATGAGAAATCAATTAATTAGCAAATCATGAGATTCCTTACCTTTTATAGGATTGTATCCAAAGTAGGACTCCCCCTACAATATAAAGGGGGTCTGATTATTTGTAACTCACATTGTAACAGGAATCCAAAAGCAATATATTGTTGTTATTAGTTCTTATTATCTTATCATTCTGTTCTGGCATCGATTAAGGCACTTTTTGACTCGAGGGTGACCAACCTTCAAGGCCACGATTGTCCAACTTGTGTGGTTTGATTTACTTTTCTATCATTAATTTCAATATTAATCTGATTTTCTCAATTTGTATCAAGTTAGATCACGTATCCTTAAAACCGCGTATAAATTAAATTGTTATCCGATTTTGAGGGTAAACTGTTTGGTGCCCACCGTGGGGATAAGGATAATAGTGGTTATTTGATACGAATTTCCATAACACGCACTATTTTACACTTGTTCTTTGAAGTGTCTCTGATTTCGAGCTTAAACTCAAAATGTCAAACTCACAATTAGCACCTCTACCTGCTGACGATAAGTCCGGTCACCACGGTGAAAACAATAACATAGCGCCCGGTAATGAGGTACCGCCCGACAATCCCATCGGAATACAATTGCGAACCTGCTGGACGCTAACTCGTATATGGCTATCGACACAAGCCTCCCTACTGACCCTGAGAATAGCATCCGTGGTGGAGCCCGTCGACAGTACAAAATACTCAAAACAATGGAGGACACGGGTTCAATCTACGGATGATCTTCAAAATGTTGCAGGCTCAGCAGGCGGAATTAGCTCAGTTATAAAAGTAGAGTCACGTACCGAGCAGGATCGAGCCCGACCCATCTCGATAGATCACTCGCAGGGAGGAACCGGTCGCGGAAAGGTCGAGTGGGAACAAGTCGGGTAATAACCCCGAGATCATAAAAATGCTCAAGGAGATGACAAAATGAATAGAATCAGGGGAGAAGAAAATCGAAGCAAACGACAAAAAGGTAGAAACCTACAATTCTAGGGTCGACCATATCCCGGAAACGCCACCGATATTGAAAGGCTTGGATTCCCAGAAGTTTGTACAGAAACCTTTCCCTCCGAGTGCGGCTCCAAATTCGATCCCTAAAAAATTCCGCATGCCCGAGATTCGTAAGTACAACGGAACGACCGACCCAAACGAGCATGTCACTTCATACACATGCGCCATCAAAAGAAACGACTAGGAGGATGATGATATCGAGTCTGTCTTGCTGAAGAAATTCGGAGAAACCCTGTCAAAGGGAGCTATGATATGGTATCACAACTTATCCCCTAATTCTATTGACTCATTTGCTATGCTTGCAAACTCTTTTGTGAAAGCACACACTGGGCTATCAGGGTCGAAACCAGGAAATCGGACCTCTTCAAAGTGAGGCAAAAGGATAATGAAATGCTCAGAGTGTTTGTATCTCGGTTTCAAATGGAACGGATGGACCTGCTACCAGTCGCTGATGATTTGGCCGTTCAAGCTTTTACCCAAGGACTCAATGTTCGAAGCTCGGTGTCTTCACAGCAGTTGAAGCCGAATCTAATAGAATATCTGGTTGTCACTTGGGCTGATGTGCATAACCGATATCAATCGAAGATCAGAGTAGAAGATGATCAACTAGGGGATCCTTCCGGGTCCGTTTATACTGTTAAACCCATCGACAGAGTCAAGAGAGATATCGATCGTGAACCAAGGCCAAACAAGGATCGGTATCATCCGTACAGTAAGGATCGAAGAAAAAGTGGGTCCGGACGGGGTTCTATGCAAAATGAAAGGAGAAATGACCAAGGCCAGAGCAGTTGGGGACTCATGAGCAAGAACGGTTTCGACAGGCCCATCGGACCTAAAGAAGCACCAAGGTTATCAGAATATAAATTTAACGTTGATGCTGATGCATCGCATCAGCTATCGGACGTATCAAAGATACCAAATGGTCTCGACCTCTAAAATCCCAACCCAAAGGGATCCAAACCAGGTGTGTAAATATCAAGGCACTCACGGTCATAGAACAGAGGATTGCCGACAGTTGAGCGAAATGAAAGGAGAAATGACCGATGCCAGAGCAGCCGGGGACTCATGAGCAAGAATAGTTTCGACATGCCCATCGGACCTAAAGAAGCACCAAGGTTATCAGAATATAACTTTAACGTTGATGCTGTTGCCATCGTATCAGCTACGGACACATCAAAGATACCAAATGGTCTTGACCTCTACAATCTGAGCCTGCCCAAAGGGATCCAAACCAGGTGTGCAAATATCATGGCAATCACGGCCACAGAACAGAGGATTGCCGACAACTGAGGGAAGAGGTAGCCCGGTTATTCAACAACGGGCATCTTCAAGAATTCCTGAGTGACCGAGCAAAGAATCATTCCAGGATTAGGGACCCTAATAAACAAATCGAGCAAGAAGAACCTCAACACGTCATTCACATGATCATCGGAGGGGTCGATGTTCCTCAAGGTCCGATGTTAAAGCGCACCAAAGTGTCCATCACAAGTAGGGGTGGGCATCGGTCGGTTCGGTTCGGTTATGAATATTATCGGTTTTGCCTATCGGTTATCGATTTATAAATATGATAAACCGATAAGCAAACCGATAAGATATTGGTTATCGGTTATCGGTTAATCGGTTATTGATCATTATCGGTTCGGTTATCGATTTACCCGATAAGGTAAAACTAAAATTAAGAGTGCTGATATATATTACCATGGCCTTTGCCAAAGCTCACAAAGGCTGAAGTCAAGCAATTGATGGAAGTTGTAAGGCAGAACAACTCCTAAATGTTACAGTATTAACCATTTCTTTCCTTCACAATTATAATATCTCATGTCTTGTAAACTTCAGCCGATGTTGATGGAAATGGCTCAATTGACTACACTGAATCAATTCATCTCAGCCACCATGCATAAGCACAGGCTAGAAAGAGACGAAAATCTATTTACTGCATTTCAGTATTTTGATAAAGATGGCAGTGGGTACGTACCATGTGTATATCCTACACACATGAGAAATCAGATATAAGCACTATAAACACTAAACAGAAAAGCAAAGCTGTGACAGTAACATATCGAGTATTAGCAAATTCTATGATCATCAACTACACATTAACCAAAATGGAACACAATGCAGAGGTACTAATTTACAACAAGATATCCCACTTACCAAACAGCTAGAGAATCCAATGCCACTTCAGGATTTGGTAGCAAACCAGCAACTAAAACCAAAATTTGAAAGCACCACATCTCCAAACACAACATCACAGATGAAGTAGCTAACAACTCAGTAGTAGTTTGTTTTTATCAACTGACTGAATGGAAATATCAGCAGTACAACTACATGTCTACACCCCTTCCCCTTCATAATTTTGTATATTATATAACTTAATCCACTGAACTTGTGAATGAAATGGATCTTAACTTTATTTATGTGTTTGTTCCTTATGCATTCAATTTATTAAAAATTAAAAGGGGCTTAACAAATCCATGTATTGATTCCTATTCTCTTTAGGTATTTGCAGTAGACAATAGTCTTAAAAAAGGCAGTCAAGAGCAATACCAGAAAAGGTACAGAAAAGAGAAGCTTCAGTTTCTTGCTACTCACATTTGATAGACGAAAAGGAGAAATTGGATACCCATAACTACAGATTTAGAAAATCATTCAAGTAAATATGCAAAAATTGATTTCTAAGGGAAGCCTAAATTAGTGTTTCTAAGATACCAAACTAAGACGAATTCAGAAATGGGATATGAAACACTGACCTTAGTGCAATGCTCTGCCGGAAAAAGATAATAGAAAACTGAGTCTTGACGGGCTCAGCCGTGGGGGCGTGACCCGTGAGGCGAAGAACTGGTGAGGACTTGAGCCGTGTGGCCGGTGACGGACTGGCGGAGAACTAGTGAGGAGTGAGGACTGAGGATTGAGGGTGAGGGTGACAGGGAGTGAGGCGGAGAAAGAACTGAGAAATAGAAATTGAACCATGTATATGAAACCCTAGTATGTATACACTTAGGTAAACTAGTAAATTAGTAAACCCTTATTGGGTTATCGGTTTACCCAATAACAGAATTGCTAAACCGAGCCCGAACCGATAACCCAATAAAATTTTTTTTTACCCGTTACCGAACCGTTAACCCAATAACCCAATATCGATAACCCAATAAGTAATTAACGGTTCGGGTTATCGGTTTTACTCGATATATGCCCACCCCTAATCACAAGGGAGAAACGAACTCGAGATTACATACCAGAAGGAACTTTGTCTTTCAGCGACGAGGACGCGGAAGGAATCATGTAGCCCCATAACGATGCACTGCTAA
The DNA here is from genome assembly GCF_001879085.1 of Nicotiana attenuata. Lineage (NCBI taxonomy): Eukaryota > Viridiplantae > Streptophyta > Magnoliopsida > Solanales > Solanaceae > Nicotiana > Nicotiana attenuata. Next base: position 71,379 of record NW_017674072.1, on the reverse strand, counting down.
TATCTGTACTCATGAATAAATATCGAGTTAAAAGTGTGTTAATTGATCCAGGTAGCTCGGCCAACATCATTCGATCAAGGGTCATAGAACAACTCGGCCTACAAGATCTAATCGTGCCTGCAGCCCGAGCGCTAAACGGATTCAACATGGCTTGCGAAACTACTAAGGGAGAGATAACATTACCAGTAAACGCCGCCGGGACCATCCAGGAAACCAAGTTTTATGTGATTGAGGGGGACATGAGCTGTAACGCCCTGTTCGGGAGGCTATGGATTCACAACATGAGGGCAGTGCCCGCGACTCTTCACCAGGTGTTAAAATTCCCAACGCCAGGAGGAATTAAAATGATCTACGAGGAGCAACCGGCTGCAAAGGAAATGTTTGCAGTCGAAGAAGTGATTCCGGTATCAACACAGGCGACATCGAAGGAACCAAGTTTGAGTACAAAGTAGGAAACTAAATAGCAATTATCGAGACCAGCCACGACCCAGGTCTTTCATAGTCCCTGATGATTCCGATGCTACAAAACCAACAGTCGAAGAGAAGGAGCAAGTCACATTGATCGAACGTATACTCGATCGGAAGGTATACCTCGGCACGGGGTTAACCCCCGAGCTTAGGAAAAAACTCATTCAATTTCTCATACCAAATATAGATTGCTTTGCTCGGTCCCATCTTGACATGACAAGGATCCCACCGGATATAAACCACTCACAAGCTAAGCCTGGACCCGAAATTCCACCCGATCAAGCAGAAAAGGAGACCCCAGTCCGAGATCAGACATGCTTTCATCAAGGACGATGTAACTAAACTCCTTAAAATAGGGTCGTTTGGGAAGTCAAATGCCCGAAATGGTTAGCAAACGTAGTAGTAGTCCCTAAAAAGGGGAACAAATTGAGAAAGTGTGTAGATTACAAAGATTTAAATAAAGCATGTCCCAAGGACTCTTTCCCTTTGCGTAACATAGATCGCATGATCGATGCCACAGCTGGCCACAAGATACTCAGTTTTCTCGATGCCTACTCCGCGTACAACCAAATATGGATAAACCCGGATGATCAGGAAAAGACCTCCTTCATCACTAAATATGGCACATACTGCTATAACGTGATGCCGTTTGGATTAATAAATGCCGGTGCCACTTACCAACACCTAGTAAACCGGATATTCGAAGAACAAATAGGGAAATCCATGGAAGTTTACATTGACGATATGTTGCTTAAGTACCTACGAGCAGAGGACTATTTAAAGCATTTGCAGGAAACCTTCAGTATATTTAAAAAGTACAACATGAAGCTGAATCCAGAGAAATATGCGTTCGGAGTCAGATCAGGTAAATTTCTCGGATTCATGGTATCCAACCAAGGAATCGAGATCAACCCCAAAAAAATCAAAGCTATCGAGGATATCACGGTAGTGGACAACGTGAAGGCCGTGCAAAGGCTAACCGGGCGCATTGTCGCCTGGGGCAATTCATCTCGCGGTCCTCCAATAAGAGTCACCAATTTTTCTCGCTACTCAAAAAGAGGAACAACTTTTCGTGGACCTAGGAGTGTCAACGGGCCCTGGAGGAACTAAAATGATATTTATCGAACCCGCCGCTGCTTCATACACCGAAAGCGGATGAACATTTGTACTTCTACTTGGCAGTATCGGAAATAGCGGTAAGTGGAGTCCTGGTCCGGGAAGATCAAGGTACGCAACTTCCAATTTACTATGTTAGCAGGACCCTAGGTGAGGCCGAGACCAGGTACCCTCACCTGGAAAAATTGGCGCTCGCTTTGCTAAGTGCCTCTAGGAAACTGAAACCATATTTTCAGTGCCATCCTACATGTGTTGTGACAACTTACCCATTGCGAAATATAATGCACAAACCCGAACTCTCAGGACGATTGGCCAAATGGGCCGTGGAAATTAGCGGGTACGATATTAAGTATCGACCCCTGACAGCCATTAAGTCTCAAATTTTGGCATATTGCGTGGCCGACTTTACGCCGGCCCTAATACCCGAGGTCGAAAGAGAGTTGTTGGTAAACTTGGGGACATCTTCGGGAATCTGGACCCTCTTTACGAGCGGTGCCTCAAACGCAAAGGGGTCTGGACTTGGCATCGTACTGAAGCCACCCACAGGCAATGTAGTTAGACAATCCATTAGAACTGTGAAATTGACTAACAACGAGGCTGAATATGAGGCCATGATTGCACGTCTCGAACTGGCCAAAAACTTAGGGGCGGAGGTGATCAAAGCTAAGTGCGACTCCCTCCTTGTGGTGAATCAAGTTAATGGAACGTTCGAAGTCAGAGAAGAGCGGATAAGGTACCTAGATAAGTTGCAGGTAACATTACATCGATTCAAAGAGTGTACTTTGCAGCACATACCTCGGGATCAAAATAGCAAGGCGGATGCCCTTGCGAACTTAGGATCGTTGGTCGAAGGCGACGAGCTCAACTCGGGGGGCAGTTGTGCAACTCATGAGATCGGTGGTAGAAAATGGTCACGCCGAAATAAACTCTACAAGCTTGACTTGGGATTGGAGAAACAAATATGCTGAATATTTGAAGACCGGGAAACTGCCCTCAGATCCAAAAGAATCGAGGACCCTACACACAAAGGCAGCCCGATCCAGCTTGTACGAAGAAGGAACCTTGTTCAGAAGAATGTTCGATGGCCCACTAGCAATATGTCTAGGACCAGGAGATACCGAGTACGTTATGAGGGAAGTCCACGAGGGAACCTGCGGAAACCGTTCAAGCACCGAATCATTGGTTTGAAAGGTAATCATAGCCGGCTATTACTGGATCGACATGCATAAAAACCCGAAGGAGTTCGTACGAAAATGTGTTGAATGCCAAAGGCATTCGGAGTTCGTACGAAAATGTGTTGAATGCCAAAGGCATGCTCTGATGATCCACTAACCTGGGAGCTAATGCATTCGGTATTGTCACCATGGCCATTCATGAAGTAGGAAATGGACATCGTTGGCCTCTATGGGCACCCGGTAAGGCTTAGTTTATATTATTTATGACTGACTATTTTTCCAAGTGGGTTGAAGCACAGGCGTACGAGAAGGTCAGGGAGAAGGAAGCCATCGACTTCATTTGGGACCACATCATATGTCGGTTCAGAATGCCATCCGAAATCGTATGTGACAACGGGAAACAATTTATCGGCAATAAAGTGACCAAGTTTCTCGAGGATCGTAAGATCAAAAGGATCCTGTCAATACCTTATCACCCTAGTGGGAACGGACAAGCCGAATCGACTAACAAAACCATACTCCAAAACCTCAGGAAAAGGTTAACCTACGCCAAAGGAAAATGGAAGGAAATCCTACCCGAAGTCCTATGGGCATACCGTACGACCTCAAAGTCCAGTACCGGGGCCACCCCGTTCTCACTGGTTTACGGCGCCGAAGCTCTAATACCGGTCGAAGTCGATGAACAAAGTGTCAGATTTCGATATGCAACAAAGGAATCGAATGACGAGGCCATGAGTATGATCCTGGAGCTATTAGACGAAAGGCGCGAAGCCGCCCTCGTCCGATTGGCCGCCCAAAAACACCGGATCGATAGGTATTAGAATCGAAGGGCCAACCTTCGACACTTCAATATCGGGATTTGGTACTAAGGAAGGTCACACTGAACACCCAGAATCCATACGAAAAGAAGTTGGGGCCGAACTGGGAAAGACTGTACCAAATTCTCGAAATCGCCGGGAAAGGATCGTACAAGCTCGGGCGATGAACGGTGAAAGGCTACCAAATAACTGGAACATATCTCACTTGAAATAATACTACTGCTAAGGTATGACCCCATTCATTTCCTTTTTACTTATTTTCTGACTAACACTTGCAGGTAACCAACAAGAAGCGGAATAGATTTTTAGGCCTAAAAGCACGCGTTGCACTCTTTTTCCCTTGAACCGGTTTTGTCCCAAATGGGTTTTCCGGCAAGGGTTTTAATGAGGCAACAGTTGATCGTGCTAACTTAGAATGGAAGGCAGGTCATGAATCGGTGTTAAGGATCGCATCGATAGTATCCGAGGCTTCTTACTATGATCAACCTCGAATACTGGGGGGCATTACCCTCAGATGTCCACTTTAGCAAGTAAAGTACTTCGTAATGGAAGGGTTTTGATAGGTAGGATTTATTGTAAGAGCCAAACGGTCAAACGAACCGTGCCCGGATAGATTGCTCGAGCCCTGACACAAAACATGTACACATATATTACTATTATGCACAAGAATAAAGAGAAGTCTCTTCCTTGCAATCATCTTGCCTTTTAAAATTTCGTCTTTATATTTCTTAAGGAATTACCTGCTTCCGATCCCCTAAAGGTAACGAGCCGAAGGGCCGCTTTAACTGGAGGTCGAACAATCGTTCTCCCACTCGAGGACTACCGTCTGAAAACAACCACAAACGGTTCAAGCTATTAGACCTCGGGGGCATAAGACCTATTAGGAAACCCCCGAATTTTAAAGGACACAGCCACCTCCACTCGGGGACTGTTATCCTAGGCAAGCCCGGATAATTCGGGAAAGCAAGCCCACTGAGCGATGCCCGAACTAAAAGGCTACGGCCGTATTAACGCGACTCGGAGACGTCCGAGACCCATAATAAAAATAAGGCCTTCAAAAAAAAAATTTTCATAACCAGTTCTAAAGGCTACCCTCGGCGAGCTATAATCTCAACTACTTACTTTGGGAGAAATTTTCCAGTAACACCGAACCCCCAAAATGCCTTAAAATAGAAAATGTAAAGGCAAGGTTTGTTTGAACTTTCAAACATAACCTAATTATTTCGCTAAGGCATTTAGATCTTTGCAAATAAAAGAACATAAGGCAAAGAGAAAAATCGGAAGTCGTTGAAGGGAAAAGCCTTATATTCATAATCAAAGTTCTTTTTACAAGGGCCAAACAACCCGATGAAATTTTTTTATAAAGGCCGAACGGCCTCAACATAAATACAAAAAACAAAAGACAAAAACGTCTAAAAGATCCTAAGTGGCCTAATCTTCACCGGGGGCTGCGTCATCGCCTTCGGGGTTCCGCCACCTTTGGGCTTATCCGAGTCTTTAAACCCCTCGGAATCTTCCTCCTCGGGATAAGCCAGCTTCCTGGCCTTGGCTTCAGATACCTTGGCATTCTCGATTTCACCCAACAGGTCAAAACCCTAAGCTTGAACTCCCTCGAGGGCCTTCCTTTGGGATTGCCACTTCATATGCTCCACCATATTTCTCACTTGGTCCCGAGCCGCCTCGGCATCGCCTTATGCTGGGCCACCTTCTCATCAGCCTCGGCCTTGACCACAACAATCTCCGATTTTGCCGCCTCAAGTTCCTTGGCCAAATTTTCTTGCCCGGAAACCACCGAGCTCAGCTGAGATTGGATCTCCTTGATCTTTTTGGACTGGGTCGAGGCCTTTCCTCTGCAACCTGGAACTGGACCTCAGTCGACGCCAGTTGTGCCTGGGCAGTCTCCTTTTCCGACGCTAGGAGGTCCATGTTTTTCTTCCATTCATTGGCCTCAGCTTTCACCATATCCACCTCTGCCTGGAGTTGCCCGATCTGGTCAAGGCTCTTTTGAACCTGCAAGTTCGGGTCGTTAGCCACTGTGTCTGAATCATCGTCACTATCTTCAAATACTCGTCTTACCTGCTCGACCTAGTCAGCATGCTCCTTCCGAGCCACTTCTACCTCAGCCTAGAGTTTCTCACTGAGAAGCTTGTAAGCGTCCTTATTCTCACTAAGCTCCCGAGTCTCGGCCTTGTGTTGGGTTAACTCCTCCCGAATTTGGAAAAACGTTTCGTGGTGAAGCACCGAGGCTACAGTCACATAGAGAAATGTTACGATTGTTTGAAACTTAAATCTAAGTACATAATAAAGAGGCGTTCGAAATTACCCGATTTAACGTCTGTTGAGCTTCGTTGAACAGGTAGGTCACTTCCACCTCGTCTATCTTGGCCTGGTCCATTTCGGTCACCAAGCACCGAAGATAGCTGGCAATCCCCATGGGGGTGGAGAGAACCCGGGCATCCTTCGGGATAGATAAAATAATTAACCGCTTCCTGTCAGGGTCTGCACTTGGAGCTGGGAATCGGTCCACTATTCTTGGACTTGAAGAAGACCTGCTGGCTCCCGAAGACGGTACCTTCTTTGGTACCGGTAAGTCACCCAACCCGGTACCATCCTCCGAGGCAGTAGAATCTATGTCGTCGAAGAAGTTATTGTAAGAATCTTCCGCCCCTTGAGGCCCCTCGTATGAGCGTTCTTTCAGCGTATGGGCCTCGCTGATCATGGAGTCAGCAAATAAAGGCGACCCGCAGATATCTATCACCCCAAATGCATCCTTCGGGGAACTTTCCTCTGCTCGAGGAGTACCAGCCGTGATCTCCTTGTCGTCCTTCCCAGCTCGGGGCAAAACGACGTTGCCCCTCTCCTGTTCGGAGTCCTCGGCCACTACCCCCTCAGCAGCCTCCCTAGCTTGAGGCAATGCAATGTTGCCTTGCACACGAGCCACCAGCTCGGAATTCTCTTCTTCTTCTTTAGGCTCATCCCTTAGCCGGTGAACTGAGTCCGAGCGTAGAGCGTTGGTGCTTTCCTTGGGCTTGTGCGCCAGCCACCTTTTTTGTTTTTTCTTCTCCGAGTTCGGGGAACTCGGAGCCCCTTTTCTTTTCTTCTCTTTATCCTGCCTCGGAGCAGGTGATTGGGGGAGGATATCTTCATCTCCGGATGGGGGCCTTATTTCAACATCTTTGGGAACGCCTGTAAAGGAAGGAAAAGTGAGAAGGAACACGGCAAGAAAATTAAGTATCATTCATTCAGCAAAGGAATCTCACCGTGGGAACGGGCCTCCCACCGGCCCTTTGAAAGTTCGCGCCACGCGCGCGGAATAGGGCTTCTGTGACACGGTGGCCTCGACCCACTCATTGAGTCGAGGAATTGCATCCGACATCCGAGCAACAGCTATACCACGAAACATCGATAAGAAGGGAGGAAAAGGAAAAGCAATAAACGAAATCTTAAAGGCAAGGTTATACTTACGTTTCATGTTCCATTTCTTGAGAAATGGCATATCGTCGGCTGGAATTAAATTCGAGGTTTTCACTCGAACAAATCGGCCCAACCAGCCTCGGATCCTCGTCTATGCTCGAGAATGGGGCCTTAGTGGCCCGACGGAAAAGTTTTATTAATCCCCCTCGATAAAGTCGGCGACTGTACAAACACATGAGATGATTGACAGTGAAGGGACATTTCTCGATTTTGCTAACGAAGAAGAATTAATATCCTCCAGAAAGAAAGATGAATTTGACTGAGGTCACCTCGTACCTCTTACAGAAGGCGATGATGACCTGGTCCAAAGGAACCAACGTGAAGGGATAAGTGTAAACACTTAAAAAACCCTCCACGTGGGTAGTAATCAATTCCTCGGGCGTAGGCACCACCACGTGCTTACCGACCCAATTGAAATCTCCCTTGACCTTAGAGAGGAGACTGTCGGTGATCGAACATATATATCTCGAGACCGGCTCGCACCGATCCGGTAGAAGAGGTTTTCTCGACCTTGAAATCAACACCGGTCGGGCACCCCGCAAAAATGTACATCTTCAAGGAGGGCTCCGGTGTCTTTTCCTCAATAGCAGCACATGGAACATTTTCCTCTTCTGTCGGTCGCGAAGCAGAGGGAGCTTCTTTTTGGGGAACGGACTTTGAGGTCTTCGCCATTTTTTTAGGAAAGTTAAGGGAAAAGAGGAAGTTAAAAGGATATGCTTGATAATTTGGGATAAAGAACAGAAGTTCTTATAACGAGATTTCAGAGTAATTAGAAAATTAATATTTGGGGATATAGAAATTTCTAATATACGAGGGTAGAGGTTTTGAAAGTAAAGTTTGAATGAGACAATGAGGAGGTATTTATAGTTTGCAAACGACGGTTCAAAACCTATTATGGCCGACCAACAACTGACGCACATTTAATGCTATAAAGACGTGACTGACGAGACATTTCGTCAGTTTTGTCGTTTCTGGCGCGAACTATCGAGACGAAGATCGAGGGCTCATATTGTTTCTCGTCATTTACTCTCCGAAAAACGAGGGGACTATCTGTTTACGGTCGAAAACGGGTTCATCTATTGCGTGACAAATCGGGACTGAAACGTTATGGATTGAAGATTGACCTCGGGTTCCGAACCAAGGTACGAAGTTAAACATACGTCTTCAAAGATCATCGAGCCCGTGACTCCAGAACCGACCCCGACTCCGAATAAGCTTGAGGAAACATTATCGTACCAAATAACGGAAAGCCGAAATATTCGCAACCGGTCGGATATCACGGCGGGAATCTCGGCACGTATAAATGAGAAACCGATTAATTAGCAGATCATGAGATTCCTTACCTTTTATAGGGTTGTATCCAAAGTAGGACTCCCCTACTATATAAAGGGGGTCTGATTATTTGTAACACACATTGTAACAGGCATCCAAAAGCAATATACTGTTGTTATTAGTTCTTATTATCTTATCATTCTGTTCCAGCGTCGATTAAGACACTTTTTGACTCGAGGGTGACCAACTTTCAAGGCCAAGCTTGTCCAACTTGTGTGGTTTGCGTTTACTTTTCTATCATTAATTTCAATATTAGTGTGATTTTCTCAATTTTTATCAAGTTAGATCTCATATCCTTATAACGGCGTATAAATTCAATTGTTATCTGATTTTGAGGGTAAACATCATTTAATTTGAAACGGATGAGTATTTTTTAAGAGGTGTGTATAATCAACAGTAGACAAGTAAAAGTGAACGGTGGGAGTAGGTTTTTTACTTGAGAGTTGTGAGACCTTCAGAATTTTTTGTGCGGACATGCACGTCCGAAGGCCCCCACTCTATCCAAAGATACTCAGAACACACTGCTACTCTCACTACCGACACCCTATTGCACGTAACAACAGCTCAAAATATTTTCTCATACAGTAATCTGTGCACTATCACAGAGTTCACAATTTTTTTAGCCGGCCAATTGAGCTCCATTGAATCGATTAATAAATTCACACTAAATAGATTCACTCAAAGATCAAAACGTCCTACACCAAAAGTTTAAATCCCTTTATTATATAAATTCTTAGCTCCACCATTGTATCAAATAACACACTCTGATAGAGAATTCATAATTCTATCAATATTCTAGAAACCTCTCGGTTTAAATAGAAAAGAGAAGTACAGAAGACGGTCGGCTATCTACCTGAAAATGCGAGACAGTATCTACCTATGAAGATTTTATGGGGCAGAATATAGTAGTAACAAATACAAAATAAATTAAGAAAAGAGAACACTGGAACTGAAATCTATCAAAAGATTTTGCTGATTAATAATTCAACTACTCCTCCTTTTCCATAATAACTCTAAATTCAATGATGTGAATAATGATTAAGAAAATATTTATAGCACTCAATACGAAACACACACTAGCTAGCAATGTATGGTGATACTTTAAATGTTCAAAATCAATAAACAAAGCGAAGCAATAGGAAAAAGTCAGTTCAATCATGCCAGCCATACTATACTCCATGAGTACAAATAAATTTAACTTTTTTTTTCTTCTCAAAATGCATCAATAATAATTCCCAATTATGTTTAGCTTGCGGACATATGGACAGGACCATGCATTTTCTGCAGGTTCCTTAAATATTTGCTAAAAAAAACTAGAACTGAAAGATAGATAAACTGTTGGAAATAAGAATTGGAGAAACTTTTAAATATACTAGATGAGGAAAGGCCCGCATACGGGCCCAACACTGCAATTTTATTAAAATTATTATTTGTTGGTGTTTAGTTAAGAAAGAATTACGTTTTTAATCACTTGGCACAACAACCCAACTAAAAATGGCCCATGTTTGAAGCCTTGACCCGGTTTGGCCCAGGTTGTATATATCTTGAAAGAAATTTTTCAATCTTTAGCCCATTATTAAAGACATACTTCTAGGGTTTTTTTCTTTTCTTCTTTCTTCTTTCCCAGCATGCTCAATCTCTCTCTTCCTTCTCCCTAAAAATTACAGAATTTTTTTGTACACACTCGTGATAATCCTCCCATTCTATGTCAATTAGATTTCGATTTTTGAGTTAATTGACAAAAAAAGGTTAAGGAACCACAATAAAATTTGGCATATCAGTCCAAAAACTATTAGATCTAGCCTAAAACTGTCAGATCTTGCCTAAAAGAGCATCTCCGGCGACCTCGTCTCATATTTTCTTATTTCTCTTAGTTTTTGTTTCATCCTTTGCTACTGGTGAAGCCCAGATTTGAATGCCAAAACCTCGCCGGAAAAATTCAACACCAGCAACCACCGAAAACTGTAATGTGGTGATGGACAGAAGGTGTTTTCTGGTGTAAACTTGTATAGGTAGTGTTTATACAAACTTATACAATATTGTATAAATATGTATAAGTATGTATATACGCGTACAATGTTGTATAAATTAGATATATTTTTAATGTATAAGTGTGTATATACATTGTACGTGTATAGTAGGCATCCATGGATGTTTGACACTTTCTTCTTTTCTTCTTCTTTGTCTTATTTTTCTGATATACATTATTAGAGATTGTATATANTTCTTTCTTTCTTCTTCTTTGTTCGTTTTTTTATTTTTCTGATATACATTATTAGAGATTGTATATACAAGTTTATACAAAGTTATACATCATTATACATGTAATGCACATGTGTAGTTAAATCTAAAATAAAATTTATATGTTCAATCTATGTATAAATCGACTTTTCTTGTTGATTTATTTGCAAAATCATGAACGTGCAATAATTTTTTCAATTTTTATTTTTTATTTATGCTATTTGGAACTTGAAAAAGAAGAAAACTTAGGGTTTTCAAGTTGCATTATATATGAATTTGAATTTTTTGTAGCTGGAATAAGAATATATACAAACTTGGGGAAGAAGAATAAAAAATTACCGAATTTTCGTGCTTGAAGATCTGCAGATAAAAAAAAGAAAGAAAAAAATGCTTATTTTTCAAACGTTGGCCTATTGTTAATGGGCTACAGATTTGCAAAGTTGTAACTGGGTTATTCTGCTGCAATGTATGTAGGTGAACTGTATTTTTGTGTAATTCTCCCTTTAGTTAATTAACTTTTGAGGTTTAACAAGCTATATTTTTTAAAATTACTTTTGAATATAAAATATTTAGTTTGAAATCGTCTTCAAATAGTATGGATAGATGAAAATCACTTAATTTTTACTTTCAAATTGCTTTAAGATAGTATGGGTAAATATGAAAATTTTGTAAATATCGATACTTCTTTTTGTTTTTGTATTATTTAAAAATTAATTTTATTTTCTCTATGGAAACTTTTATTTGGATAAAACAAAATTAATAATTTTCCAAAATGAGAAAAAAAAGATTGAAAATGAGGATTTGCACTGCACAAACAGTCTAATCAACACATGCATAGTGCATTTAAAGGAGAGTTGTGGCTAGAGGAATGTGTGGTCCACGTGTATTATGCATTTAAGAAATGCAAACATGAAATTTTTATGAAATAACATATATGCCCTTGGTCAGCCATGTTTCATTTTCTATATAATAGAAAAATGGAACACAATTTTTGGTCACATTCTATTTCTAGCTTCCCACCAAATAGGCAGAGAAATAAAGTAACAATTAATTGTATCTCTAAAGATTCAAACACAGCTCATAGCAGTCTGGACAAATCCAGTAGGAATCCAAAATATCTTCAGGAATATTATATACTACTAGGAAATAATAAGCTGCTAGATATTACATTTTAATACTTTAACATCTAGAGCAGACCAATGCTAATAAAATATTCTTTATTAAAAAAATATCCAGAGTCTGGTAAATAATAGAGCAAATGTGTGAAGAGGAAGATATTGATTAGATTTAGAGGAAAATCAAATGCGAAATTAGTGACAATCTCCAATCCAATAATCAAGCTTGAAATCTCTGGAAAACCTAGAACATATACTAGATCAAGAGTTCCCCCC
>NW_017674072.1:45511-59344 GCF_001879085.1 Nicotiana attenuata | reverse complement strand
CTTACGTCCAGAAAAGGGTTCATTATTAGACTTTTTGTATCACCACTACCAAAAAATGGATTTATTTTTACTTCAATCAATATAATTAATATATCAATTACGTTTATAGCTGAAGAAATTAAAAAAAAAAAACACGAAAAGGGAGATATTTTGATGTTTTTTTATTGTTATATTATGTCACATTATAAATATCATCAGTACCCATTTTTGGCCGATGGGATCGGAAAGATGACATTGAATGCTACAAATAAATATAAATATATACATAATATGTAATAAGTACATTATAAAGGACTCGAGGGGACAAGGACAGGGGCGGAGCTAAAGCTCGGGTACAAATTCGGCCGAACTCAATAATTTATGCGCAAATAATATATTTGTGTTAAAAAATTCATTAAGTACGTACAAATAATCCATTTAGAAGCGAGTTATTAGAACTAAAAATTATGGTTTTAAAATTCAGTACTCGTAAACATGGGCGAAGCTACCTAGCCCCGAGGGTGGTCAACTGACCACCCTTCGTCGAAAATTTACACGGCATATATAGGTAAAATATTAGATTTTAGTGGTATATAACATATATTGAACACCCTTTATTGAAGATTTTTTGTACTTCTTTCAAGTTTGATCACCCTAAATAAAATTTCTGGCTTCGCCACTGCCCGTAAAGTTAAAATTCTGGTTTCGCATCTAGACAAGGAGTCCCCCCCTCCCCCACCCCCCTCCAATTATCTAGAATTTTCTTTTAAGAGTATTTCTAGATGTGTGTACAATTTTTCATTCCATGGTCAGTTCACAATTTAATATCGTCAAGCAGTCTCCAACGACAATAAGAAGAATTTCTATTGATGATTACTGTACGACTGACTCTTTGGTCGAGCGGCCCATAATAATAGTTAATGATATTTCACGTGAAAATTCTGGAAAAAGAAACCGGTGGATGCTATTTACCATAATCAGTTGAATTGTAATGGCAAATAAATTTTCCCTGGAACATAGGTAATTAATCAGTTTTTGCCTCTTACCAACCAAATCTATAATTAATTTGTAGTTTCTACAATCTTCTGCTAGAATTGCATTCAATTGATTTCTTACTTCTACAAATAGTGCAAAATTACTAGTAAACCAAAAAAATGGGATTCAGAAATTTCGATGCCCTTGTCAAGAGAGAAGAAATTGAAGCTTACAAGGAAAGAGCATGCATGCAAAAGGAAAATAAATAAGGCCAAAAATATTTTTTTTTTAAAACGAATCAAATGTTAGAATTTTGTCCTGATTTTCATATTATATTTGAATTTTATTTTTTCTTGAAAGAAGGGCAAAGAGTATACCATAATTGATTTTATTTTTTCTAAAAAGAAAGTATAGATGATTTTCCATATTTGACAGAACCCTTTATTGGAGGAAAATATTGTGACCTCTATAAATTGAGTATCCCTCCTTCGTATACAATAACAATATGTAACACCACAATATAGCCTTTAAGAGAGTCTTGTTTAGCAGGGGAATTTATTCTCACGATAAGTTTTTTTTCTCTCTTTTATATAGTAGATTGATGTAAGTTAATTGACCAAAATCATATAAAGTATATTATGTATCTTTTAATATAATTCTCTTTGTTGTTTGTATTTTTTGTTGCCAAGATTTACTTTGTTACCTCTTTCGTTTGCGCCCTCTTATTTAGAAAGAATAGTTGGTGTATTAATATTGTGGCTCTAAATCTAAGTGATAAAGATTATCAGGTTGAGATCAAGAGGTTACAAGTTGAATGCGTGAAGGAATATAGTGAAAGTAGCCATCTGTGATCAGAGGCGGATCCAGGATTTAAATTCTATGAGTTCAACTTTTAAAAATTTTAACATTGAATTATATTTTTAAAAGGAACTTTATTTGGTTTAGGAATAACAACTTGTGTTCTCTTAGTATATAATAAAACCTAAGAAAGAAATAAAGAGAGAGCCAACGGGAGACAGAGAAGTTGGATTTCGTCATGTCGTTGTTTCATTAGCTTAGAATTCAGTTTCAAATGTATGAATTTAATTTGCTTGGACCCCATGAAAATGAATTTATGGGAACAGTTTGATGGCCACTCAAAAATAGAATCAACATTAATCGAAACTTACTAGAATTATCAGTATTTATTTCTAGGAAGAACCATTATTTTCTTACATGCATGCATGGCCCTAGCTACTACATTAATAAATTTACAACAAACAAGTAAGCTGTTATTGCATGTTAACATTCCAATAAGTGGAATTCTGAGGAATTGTAACATGAAATATACTTTTTCCGGTCACTTTTACTTGGCATGTAATACTAAAAATAGATATTCCCTTTTACTTGGCACTTTACGCATATCAAGAGAAGACAACAAATTTATTCCTGTTTTATCCATAGTATTTATTACTCGTTTCAAATCATTTTCTCAAATCCAAAGAAATATGCATCAATTAATATGGGTATCTTGATAAATTAAACACTTCATTAATTATTTAAGAGGCGTGAAAAGTCAAAAGGTGTCAAGTAAAAGTGACAGAAGGGAGTATAATGAAAGTGACGTAATAGATTAAGATGGCCTGCCTTAATTACTGGTTGATATTGATATTTCATCTTATTAAGTATTACTAATTCTTGAAATCCACTGTGCGTTGTTCTAGAGTGTGATTGCTTCATTTAATACTTTATTAGTGGGGTCACAGATCACTCATTCTCCTGTTGGGATAGGTGCATCAACAAAATTCTAAACGTCACACATCCGTCGCCTATCTACCGTTTAGGTGGCACCTGCAGCAAGATCCAACGTAGGTAAGGAACTTTGTGTCGAGGTTGTTCCTCTGTTGCGCTACAGTGTCATGAACTTAATTTCGTTGCCTTTCCGCACACAAAGCGAATGGGCGTTGTGCCGTGGTCAGTTTCGAGTTAGGAAGCAAAGAGAGACCGGAAGAATGACTCATTTGGATCGACAAGCTTTTTGGGATTGAGGAGATTTTATCTCCACATAAAAGTTAGCATTCATTTATTTAATAGTTAGTTTTGTTTTCCATAAATAATATATGCATATAAAAATATGTACATGTATTATTTTATGCAAAAAGAACCTCGAATAAGAAACACGTTATTAATTAGTAATATAGATAGATAAAAATTTAAGTTGAAATAACAAACCAACCTTCACAATATTAACTACGTAAACAAACTTTTGTCTTTTCTTTTGGTTTTTATTTACCAGCGAAGAATGTACAATCAAAAACAAAAACCCAAAAACTCTGGAATTAGGCATAATTAAGGCTCCAACTCCAGCATCCAACCAAACCAAACTAATTAAACTACAACTCAACTAGCTAAGAATAAGAGTTTATTTTGCTTAAAAAATAAATATATATAATTTCTGCATTACTGATTCATACATTAATAATCACTGTATTAAAATTTATATAGTATTAATATTAGTATAACTTGTCTCTAAACCAAAACAGTACCTAAATGTAAAAGGTTAGTTTAAGCGTGCATGCAATCTTTTTTTTTTTTGGGTTTTCCTTTTAGAGACTTCTACTAGGAGTTGGATGACAAGCATCACGTAAAAGGAAGCATTTTTAGTTTTCTTGATTGCTGGAATTGTTTGTCCAATTCTTTTTTTAATGTTTCGGTTAATAGAAATTTTCTTTATTTCCCTCTGCACTTTAGAATTTCAAGGGAATATATGTTCGATTAAGGTATTTTCGTGAAACATTGAATTTTGTATTTCGTCTTTTAAAAACCAAATTAAAGTGGAGAATTTGTTCAAACAAACAGGGGATACAAATTTACCATAAACTTTTAGGTAACAAAATAATGCTTTTCACTAGGATATGCTCAGGGGCGTATGCATAAATTTTTATAAGCGGTGTCAAAATTTATATACGTACATGAATTATAACTTCAATTATCATACTTCTAGACAAAAAAATTCTTAGTCTATTGGTTTTGTTGAATTTCAAGTTAGAAAAGATCCTGGATTCAATTCTACTTCATCACATTTTTAACCATACAGACTCTTTCAAATATTTGCAAAAAAAGTTGTGCTAGTTAAGGTTTGAACTCTAACCTTTTAGAGCAAAATCAAGCACATAACCAACACACCAAAAGACAATTTATGTCAAGTAGTGTTATTTTTTTCTACTTATTTGTTTCTTCACAGTATTAATACATATATTTAGTAAAAAAATTCGACGAAGCGGTATCGCTTGACATCGCTTCACTAAGAGCGCATCCGCCCCTGGATATGCTCTCCTTTAAGAAAGGGAGAATGAACTTACTAGGAAAAGGAAGGACTATAGCTTTCATAATGGGCCAAATGGGTGTCTTAAGAATTTATTAAAGTGGTTGTTTAAAATTACTTACACGTTAAGCACCCTAAAGGTAAGGGAGCAATTAAAACGAAATCACCAGTTACTTTAATTATATTCCCTTCCTTAATTTTTAATTGTTCACTTTTGACTTTGTCCTTCCTTTGAAAAAAAAAAATTGAAGTACATATTTAGTAGTTGTCTGTAATAATAATAGCATTTTCAAAAGTTTTGAGAAATGATTCGAGGAAAAAGTAGTTAATGCTAAGGGTAAAACATGATAAAAAAATTATCATTCTATTAATTTACGATAGTGCACAAATAAAAAATAAAAATATATTTTTTAATATAATGGACAAGTAAAAGTGAACGGACACAATATTTTCTTTTATGTTACTTGTCCATTTTGAGGGGTATGAATGTTAATGACACGCCAGACCCCAAGTAGCCACGTAAAATTTAGACCGTATCCCATGAAACCAGGTGAAGGTATGATGTGGCGCTCAATCTTCCAAATATTTGATACTACTACTCTTTTCTTCTTGTTGCAATAGTTGCTAAATAAGACTGGTCTGTTCGTAAGTTGAATGATCATTTTTGTTCACTGATTTATTGGTTTTTAAAAATTATTATAGATATTGATAATAATATATAATTAAATAAAAAAAAATGCAATAAAAGCTAAATATTTATAACAAAAATAACTACCGTCCATAGGCGAGGAAAATAATTTTGCCCCTTGATAAAAAATGTTTTCCACATACTTTTTGGTAACTAGAATTCAAAAAATGATTTTTTTTTAATGAAAGTATTTTCTTATAAAATGACTTTTATCTATCAAACACATCCATTTAAAACAGTCAAATGATGTACCTCTATCCATTTCTCCGGTAAGATACGTAACTTTTACTAGTATCTACACTATATTAAAAGCACGAAGGTCCTTAGCGAAATGTCGTTCGTCTTTTCTATCCTTTTAAAAATGAATTTACATCGGACAAGATTGTAATTTATTTAATTTCCTACTATTTAGGAATAGTCATTTAGTTAATTCTATACTATTTAGGAATAGTTATTTAATTAATTTCCTACTCTTTAGGAATAGTCATTTCATTATTTTCTTACTATTTATAATATTGATTTTTCAATCCCTTTTAGCTCTAGAATTTCAAATTTCTTCACTTTCAACTCAATTCATACCTATGAGTATTAAATTCTCCTTTAGGATTTGAAGGTTTTTAGTAGGAAACCCTAAATTTTTCCTTTTAGGATTTGGATGTTTTCAGTAGGTTTTTCGTTCACTTTTTTCATTTATATGCAAAACCTAAATTGGTTTTAAGTTAGTTTCGTATCTAAATCTATTTGTAACTATACTGTTATTAATTTTTCCTATTACTTACGTTATTTCCAGTGGGATATAAAGAATTTTTTCATAATTGTAATCAAATTATAAATGATGGACTTTGAATTTTGGGTTAATACAAATATGATGTGCTTTCTCAGGATCTCATAGAGAGAGTGTCCTAGACATTAGGTATAAATTTATATTTTTTTTAAAAGCACACTAAATTTTACTTTTTAAACCATTATGGTTCTTATTGGACAAAAAGTAATTGCGGTAAATATTTAAAACAAAAGATGAGCTAATAGTAAGAAAATGAATAAAAAATTATTTTTTTTAACATTGAGGCAAATAATTAAGTGTTTGAACGAACTAATTAGCATAAAAACTCAATTTACTTTTTTTGAATTTTGAAAATCATTGTATAAGTAAAATTATTTTTTATGAAACTCTCAGGATATATAAATTTGTTTTTCGAATTTTCAAATTTATTATGCAAGTAAATAAGTTATCATTAGTTATTTTTTTTATTTATCCAACAAATCACATCTCTCTATATTTTTTATATATAAATTCATTGTTCGTAAATTATGAACTTAAAATTGGTCATTTTTAATTAGACTTTAAGTTGTCATTTTATCAACTTTTTTCTGTAATGTGTGAGACTAACCTCTTCATTCTCACGTCTCTAAAAGAAAAAAAAAGATTAAATTATTCAATTTGTTTTATTTGATAATATTTTGAACAATCGTGATAAAAGTATGTTTGTGTTATTTATTTATTTTTAATATTAGGTAATAAAAATAATAACATTTGGCCTTTATAAACAATATCTGTATAATTTTTTAAAATTGTACATTTATTGATAAGGGGTACATGCGCGAAACGCGTACCTAAAAGCTAAATTATTATGGAAGTAGGAGGGTCTAAAGCAAAATGTTGATAGATCAAAATGCATACACATATAAAATTGAACAATCTTTTTACCTTTTAACCAAATACTCATTTTATAATATTATGTACAAAAACATACTACTAAATACAAAAGAATCACTAAACTTTTCAAGGTTGATAAACCAACTATCGTGATAAAAGTATTTTTTTTGTTATTTATTTATTTTTAATATTTTGTAACAGAGATAACAAAAAATTGGTCTTCAAAAGAATTTTGTTTTAATTGAGTAAAATATCGTTCGTCTTATTTACCCTTTAAAAGAAGCTTTTACACTAGACAAAATAGTTATTTAATTATATTTATAATATTTAAAAATATTAAATCAAGTAAAGTTTGTGTAAATCTTTTCTTATTTAAACTATTTAGAAAGTTTTGCTATTTAAATATTTTGTGTAAATTCTTGACTTATTTAATTATGCAACATAAGCAATTTTATAAATAAGAAAAATGTATTCTGAAATTAAACCGTGACGCTTTCAATCGTGTCATTCTAAAGAACATATATCAATCAAATAACAAATAAGACATTGTTTAGTGGCAAAAAGAAGTTTTCTTCCTGTAGATGCTTGGGACACTTTAACATAGTCTTGATCCATGACCTTGAGATTTAGAATTCAACAATAAATAGGACTTTTGTTATATTCTAAATTTCAGCAAATTTAAACTTCTCTAAAATTCATAAATTATTTCCTATAACAATAATAACAATATTTTAAGATTAATACACTCAAAGCATATCTTATTAACTTGGACTCTAAACAAATAAAATACTTAGCGATCAAATAAAACATAACGAAATAATAATAAAAATTTATTATAAATGTAATTTTATTTAACATGAAAGATATTATAGTTATGTAGTTCAAATAATACAAGAATTTATATTAGGTGAAATTTTAATTGATTTTAAATTTCAATATATTAGGAATCCTATATAGTTCAGATTAGAAAATTATTTAATAACTTTTTTTTATTAAATTTCAAGTTCTTAATATTAAAAAAATAATTGAATAATAATTCTATAGCGAAATCTATTTATAAAATAAAAAAGTTGATCAATATTTCGCTCATGGGATTACTGCTTTTATAATAGTATAGATAGATTATAGATTTATATATACAGGGTTAAAACTAATTTTTTATATAATTTAATTATCTTAGTCAATAAAAATAATAAAGAAAGTTTTGTGAAACATTATGTTTGATTATCTGTGTATAAAATAACATGTCCATAACTCTTTAATCAAATGCTTCTTCTAGAAAGTTTATGTACCAAAATGTAAATAAAAATTCTAATAAATGTTATAATTAGAATAAATTATTTCAATATCTAAAATTATTACACCGTTTATCTCAACATCAAATTTTAGAAACATTTTTTATACTAAAATAATTATACATCAGATATACATAGTTCAGTAATATTTATATAATATTTAAAAGCTTTTATACTTATTGAGATGGGGTACACGCGCAAACTCTAAGACTAGTTCACTCTAATATTATCAAGTTATATAAATTGAATCATTTAAATGTTTAAATTAGAGTATTAGAAATCTAGTTGTTGTTAAGCAGGAGAAACATTTATTTGCTTATTTTAGGGCGACAACATATACTTCATGCATACTTCATTTGAGTAACGTTAAAAATTGTTTTGATTACTTTAATTCAAAATCTCAACCGATAAATTCACACACATCGTTTAAACTATTAAAGCCATGATACTTTTATTACTCATTGTCATTCATTCTTGACAATAAGAAATACAAGGAGAGGTAACAATAAACCTAACAAAATATGAAAATGCTAATTCAAAGCATTAATTCTTGAACAACATATTAATAATATCTCCTAATAAGATCAATGTCTCATCTGATATGCTGAATCCATTACCAGTAAATTTTGTTCTTTTGGGCATTCTTTTTAGTTCCAAGAACTGTCATTAGCCTTCTTCCTGGTAAAAGCACAGGCCGACAAAATATGAAAGCGAAACTTAGCTGAGTTAAGAATAACATAATCCCAATCCAAACAAAAACAGTTCTTCTCCAAAGCCATATAATTCTCTTTATTTGAGGAAGCTCTGATTCCACATGTAAGGCTGCTGCATATATTTCTGGTATACCTGCGCCTTCTGGTTGATACTCGGCTCTTTTTTCAAGAACAACTTTAAAACATGCTGTAGGCTCGAAACCTTCGGTGAAATCGTTGATGACTAGATTCAAATTCTGGACTTCTGATTGAAAACCAGTGACAAGAGGGATGCTTTTTATCGCGGTTTCGACAATTCGGATTGGTTGGCTTTTGAATTTTAACATGCTTGGATAGCTTGAGGTTGCTGTCACTTTCCCATCTGCCGACAAGCAGTCCACCCTTACCTTCAGGGACAAAAGCTAGAGGTTCAATTATACATGGATTATAATGTAGGGATTGAGTTTAATGTTGAGATTAAATCTCTTATTGCATGCACCAACCAAAACAGGAGAGAGCAAAGAACATTTTCTGAAAACTTTGAATATTAAAGATTGATAATAATACTCTGAGTATTAGTTAAAATAGTGATATGTAGTTAAAAATTGAGATAATTTTTGTTAAGAAAAATGACTTCCGCCCTAATATGAGGGGAAGTCGTTTTCCCCTTTAGATAAAAAAATTTATTCTCGAGAAAATTATTTCCTGGCAACCAAACACTAGAAGATCTTTTGAAAAATATTTTCTGTCATATACCAAACACACCCTAAAAATAAAAAAAACCAGAAAGAAAAAAGGCAAGAGTACCTGGAAAATCCCAAGCTTCCTGTTGTACTCAGATTCAGGCATGGTTAATGAAACAATAAGCTGCAACTTGTGATTATAAGGTATGGGCCGGTCTACAATTTTTGGTTTGGAAATCAGTGTAGTAGAGAGACCAGCAGATGATGCAAGTGGTACAAAAGCAACAGGGCTAGTTTTTGTGTAATCAAAATTCAATGTCTTTGTTGTCTCAATTGGTTCTTCCACCAAACGTCTCATTGTAACTCCACTTATCACAAATCCCATTACCAACAAACCAACCAACAATAAACAAACATAGACTGCCCAGAACAAAGCCCAACAGAACCTTACTGTCAATTTCATCACAGATTTTTGTGCCTTAATCTGGCTGAATACAAATGACATCAAACTTAACCAAGACTTCGTGCCGAGATTCATTAGCTGTTTCTTTAATTGCTCTTTGGCTAAGGTTAGTGTGTGAAATGGTAAGGTCAAGATCATTATCCAATAGTTCATCAAAGTAATGGGAAATGTGAAGAGTCTTACCAATAGATTCATTTGAAATCCAACTAGTTTGAGCATCATTACTGCAAAAAATGCAGTGAAATCGAACGATAATTCAGTATTATAACTTCCTGAAGGAGAAGAGTTAACCACTTTTGGCATATCAAAATGCTCATTACATGACTCAATTGCACATGATTTATTATCCTGAATAGGTGATTTGCCTTTGTTTCTCCTTTTTTCACGAGCAATTTCTTCGTCTGTCCATGAACTTAAGCTGGAGCATGAAAATGGTTCTTGTGATTTTCGAACCATTAAAACCTTTTCAGCTCCAACAAGCAAAGAATACTTCATCAAATTCAATAGAAAGTTTGGTGACTTTTTGTGATCTTTGCAACTGAATCCAACAAAATTACTATCAACGCCAACAGCATTTTCACAAATCATTGCTTGTTCATCCATGGATGTAATGGGGAAGATTAATTCAAGAATTGGATAGTGAAAATAGAGGCGACAAAGAGGGACTTCCCTGTGAAAATTGTTACTGATGGCAAGAGGCCTATTTTATAAGGAAGAAATCAATAATTTTTATTTTCTTGGAATGCTAAACAAATGGAGGGTTCACATTGGTAGATTTGCTAGTTGCATTAGCCAATGGCACAATAAAATAGATTTGGGACATTGGCCTCTGATGACTGGAATTCTCAGCTCAACTTTCATTGTCACTGCTTCAGGATAACTTATGCTGCAGTGTGACACACATATCGACATGCCCGCTTAAAGGGGAAAACGAAACAAAAGCGAAAAAAGAGCACATAAATTAGAGAATTCATGGAAATTCTATTTGGTTAAATTTTGAATACCAGCTTTGTAGTATATTTGAGGAGTAACCTTTTTTTGGTTTGATCATCTGGTATCTAGTATCTACTGGTCTGATTAGTTCATATTTGAGCCACGTAAGGCCCATTAAGAAGGGATTTCTATCTGCCAAAAATTTGGGCGAAGAGCACAATAGAGACTTTTAAGCCCGCAATTTAAGATATATCCATAATTTATAATGTATTTAAAGATTAGCCAATTCACCAAACTTCAGGACTAAGTATCTTCAATTTGGAAAGGCAGAATAGCCTAATAAATGCTTCTACTTGTCCCGTTTTGTCATTCCGGTCCCGATACTTTACGGAGTTTCATTCAAACACTTATACTTATTAAAACACAGTACTTTAAATCCCTCTGACCGTTGACCAAACATACGTGGCAACTTAATGGCGGAGTTGGACTTCACGCGTATAACAACGAGCGTAAACGTTGAAACTTAGACTAAAAATAATTAAAATAAGTAGAAAAACTAAAAAGGAAAAGTAAAAGACAAAAAATAATAATAAAAAACAAAATGGGTCTCCTCTTTCTTCTTTTCCCACCCCCTCCCCCCGTGTCTTATTCTCTTTCTGCAATTATCATCTCCCGTTCTTTCCCCACCCCTCCTCCATTTCTTTTCTCTTTCTCCCCTTATGCCTTTCCAATTTTTTCCCTATCTGTTTTCACAAACTTTCAATCAAAATTTCAGAAAAAATATTAAGAACCCTTTTCTAAGAGCAACCACCATTAGTGTTTCTCAGATGATTTAGATCTATGGTCATTCCAGTGTTGAATCTATTTTGGGTAACAATCGTTTCAAGACTAATGGATTCAGGTGGTGGACTCGATATATAATGGTAAATTTTTATTTGATGGAGAGAAGCTGAAGATCTAAATTTTTTTGGCAGTTTACCGTGGAGATATGGTGGTTTTGGAGGGTGAAGAGTGGTTGATGAAGATCTTTGTGGTTGGGTAGGTGTACAATGTAAAAATATGTGGACATATGAGGATATTGAGGAATTTAAGTGGTAGTGCACTGGCATATATCAATGGAGGAAAGGAGTTCAAGGTGGTTCATATGATAAATTTGAAGTAGCGGGTGGCGGCATTGGACAAAAATCTCTGAAACCGAGATGTGGACGATAAAAAGTT
The DNA here is from genome assembly GCF_001879085.1 of Nicotiana attenuata. Lineage (NCBI taxonomy): Eukaryota > Viridiplantae > Streptophyta > Magnoliopsida > Solanales > Solanaceae > Nicotiana > Nicotiana attenuata. The sequence goes on along the minus strand of NW_017674072.1, from coordinate 47,457 downwards.
GGAGAAGGGTGGTTTTTAATTGTCCATGGCGATGGTGTCACTGGTAAAGGCAGAAACTCATATTGTTTCTGCTGAAAAAATGAAGATAGGTGGACAAGGTGGGGAAGAAGAGTGCAAAAAGAAAAAGAAAATTAAAATTGTTGAAATTAAAGTGAAAAAAATAATGATTTATCACTAAAAATCTGATGTGGATGATGATGTGTCATCCACGTGCGTTTGAAGTACACGCGAGGCCGGAAGGGTTTAAAATAATGTGTTTTAACAACTATAAGTGTTTGGATGAAACTCCATAGAGTATCGGGACCGGGATGACAAAACGGGACAAGTAAAAGTGTTTGTTAGGCTATTCTGCCATTTGGAAATTCAGGACTTAGTGTCCTGAAATTTTGAGCTGCTAATTTGAAATTCAGGACTAAGTGTCCTGAATTTCTGAACTACTAATTTAAAATTCAGGACATAAGATTCAGACTCCAGGACACATTTTTCGAACTTTAGGACACGATGTCTTGAAATTTGAAATTTGAGGTTTAAACTCTAGGACGACGTGTCCTGAAGTATGAGCGAAATTGGCTAATATTTAAATACATTGTAAATTGTGGATATTTTGAACAACATGCTTAAAAGTGACTACGTGGTGTCATTTCCACAAAAAAAAATTCTCCATTCTCAAGAATCGAACCCGATATCTCTGGTTAAGGGTGGATGGGTCCATCCCACTACAAACCTTGGCACCGTTTTAATTTAGGTGAGCCCATTGACTGGGCACAAGTTTAAGAAAAAGAGAAGACTTTTAAACTTGTGGTGTAAAATGAGGCACAAATACTTTGTTTGACTATAGATCATTGTATAAAGGTAAACTATTTTCAAATAAGGAAGGGAGTCCTTCTTTTTGCACGAACTAAAAAAAAAATAAGTTCACATAAATTAAATTGAAACGTAATAGCTATTAATTATCTAGGTAGAATATAGTCCAAAATGGCAGACCTTTTATGGCGTTGGCACACATACCCAGAGAAATTGTGACTCTCCGCATCTCAAGTTTCTTTTGTATTTTTGGCTGGATGGGAATCCATTTCTGCCTCAGAGAACCGGGAGAAGAGAACATGTAACTTGCATTAAATTTTATTTAAAATATTTACAGAAAATAATTAAGGTTACAAAAGCACAAAGCAATGGCTGTATATGCTGTCACATAATTGAAAATATGATACAGTTTCATTTTTTCAATCTTTTTATATGAATGGTAAATCTTTCGAGTCCACTTTAAATGAGATAACTCACACAATTCAATGTGATTTCAAAGATATGGTGAATCTCTGCCTATACGGTACTGTTATAGGTTGTTTACAATTTGATATTTACAATATGGAATAGTAATCAAAAACTACATCTAATAAGGATATTTTGTACGACATTCAAAATGATCAATATTTCATATCACAATTTCTGATTTTTTTCTCTTTTTCTTCTTTTTTCTTTGAAAAGCGGAAAGATCTAATTTAGTAGCTAGGTAAATTTTACAATTGGGAATATAAATATAATTTTTTTCTCTATCAAAGTCATATAACCATATTTTCTAACATAAAAATCACAAAACTTTCACCTACTCATACAATCGGAAAATCTAACTTTCCGTAGTAACTTTTTAACTTCATATTTTATTTTCTTTTTTCGATCTAATAAATATTCAATCAAAAGAGGACCGATCCCACCCAACCTGAGCCAAAACCCATATACATATACTAAAAAGCATAAGTGAACCCCTCCCATCCCCTAAAAAATATATACGTTATTTATCCTTTTATCCATATTTTTTATTTTTCTTTCCAAAATTTTCATTCAAATTGATAGTGATTATCGTCCCCAGAGCTCTTTGATTTTGAGTATGTATCTCCTTATCCATACATTTTATCCCCCCCCCCACCCCCCAACCCCACTAACTCTAC
>NW_017674072.1:33698-45491 GCF_001879085.1 Nicotiana attenuata | reverse complement strand
CCCCAAACCCCCATAAATCTCATAAAAAATACTTCAAGAAAGAAAGAAAAATGTCATATACGGTATATATTAGCCACTTGTAATAATTTTGCTTATCGAACGATTTTAATACCTGGTTCACCTCACGTTATTTTATAATCCTATTTCTTATAGAACTCCTTTTTGTTGGAATAAAAATTCTTCTAGTATTTGATTCGGTGGAGGTCGGGTGGGGTCGACCCTCTCTTAATTGGGTCATATTTAATAGATTGAAAATAAAAAATAAAATATATATAGAGTAAAAGAATATTAAAAGTTGGTTTTTTTTTTTTTTTGGTAATTGTGACTTTTGTGTAGGTAGGTAAAATCTTGTGATTTTTGTATTAGATTATGATGAGAAAAATATATGATTATTTGTGCCATTTACATGTAAAATCATAAAAGTCAACTTAACACCTTTGCCTACCAAATCAAATAAGTACTATAAAAGATCGTCAAATCAAATGGAAACTCGCTCATATATATATATATATATATATATGAAATATTTGCGAGTTTGCCCCGCAACAGCACCGCACCGCACCGTTTGACATCCCTACAGAAGGTTTGACATCCCTACAGAGAAGTACAGAATTTGTCTACAATTATCAAACACTTCAAAAATCTTAGCTCCAAAATCTCTTACTTCAAATAAAGGTTAGCAAATTAAACTTTCGCTCTTTCTGTTTAAATGCAGTCGGTTTAAACTAAATATGTTCCACGCGTCTTTATTAGCTGCTAAATGTGAAGTTAGTACTTTACCTGCTGCTTCTGCGAAAGCAAAAATTTTAGTTGGTCATTTTTTCATCTTCGAAACAGGCGAGTATATGAAGCATATTATTTTAATAAAATCTCTATTGTCGTAAAACATTTACTTATGTAATTCATAATTGCGTCTATATTAGGATCCACATCAGGTACATCTAATGACCGATGTGGTGTTGGTTCAGAGAACATAGCAAATAGAGGTTTGTATCACTCTCAAGTTAGAATAGTATTCGTTATCTTCCTTTGGAGTGAAAATTGACTCCTAATTATTTCCGTAATATTCAGGAGTTAGACTACGTAGAAGAGCACCTCTGTACGTTATTGGTTCACAAACCGAATATGTTGCTCTCAAAGTTGTCCCAAACTGTAAATTTTGTGCTGCAAGAAGATTTCAATATCAACCCCCTGGATTCTGTTGCAATAAAGGTCCAATCAAGCTTACTTCACATGAAATGCCTATAGAGCTACGAGAATTATTTTTGGGTACTACTGAAGAGTCTGACCGTTTTCGAACATATGTTAGGACATACAATAACATGTTTGCATTTACTTTGCTCGGGGTAAAATATGACAAAGACTTAGCTAAGAGAAATCATGGTATCTATATATATAATGCAATAATGTACAACAGCTACAGTAGAAAAATTATGAAATACTAAGAATGCCTCATGACAGGCAGGCATGTTGACGGGGTCCTGCCTGCTAACTCCCTCTTATAGAATAAGAGGATATACAATAACATGTTTGCATTTACTTCGCTCGGGGTAAAATATGACAAAGACTTAACTAAGAGAAATCATGGTATCTATATATAAAATGCAATAATGTACAACAACACTACAACAGAAAAATTATGAAATACAAAGAATGCCTCATGACAGGCAGGCATGTTGACGGGGTCCTGCCTGCTAACTCCCTCTTATTCATGTGTCACGACCTGGATTTCTCACCATCGGGAGTCGTGATGGCGCCTACTGTTGGAGCTAGGCAAGCCAAACATTTAAACATTTTTCGGATAACAACATAACAATAATAAAATACTGAGACTTTAAATAAATGCGGAAGTCTTTTAAAACATAAATAACTGAAAATCCAAAATGCAGTAGTCTAATATTTCACTACCCAAGACTGGAGTCGCTATCTCACGAACTACTAAGGAGTGCTACAAACAAGTCTAAATAGAAAAAATACATAATGTCTGTCTCGGTACAATGAAAGCAAACAGAAAATCTGGAAAGGGACTTCGGCCTGCGAACGCCAGCTAGGCTACCTCGTAAGTCCCTGGACTGAAGAGGGCTCCCGATCAACTACTGCTTTGGTCCAAGAGCTGCTCCGGTACCGTAATCTGTGCAAAAAGCAAAGAAGTGTAGCATCAGCACAACCGACCCCATGTGCTAGTAAGTGCCTGGCCTAACCCCGGCGAAGTAGTGACGAGGCTAGACAGGACTACCAAGTCAACCTGTGCAGATATTTATATACAAGTACTAAAAAAAAAATAACAGCGGAAAGTAACAACTAAGACTGGGAGGGGAGCATACTTTTGGGAATAGCAGATAAAATAGAATGGTAGGAACAAATAAGGAAAACTACAACCAAATCTCTTCTAACACAGAATACGTGGTCGGCGTGCCACACGATCCCATTTCATGATATATAAGTGGTCGGCGTGCCACACGATCCCATTTCATAATATATAAGTAGTCGGCGTGCCACACGATACCATTTCATAATATATAAGTGGTCGGCGTGCCACACGATCCCATTTCATAATATATAAGTAATGATTTTCCGGTAAGGGAAACAACAACAATCACTTACTCGTCCCGGCAAGGGAGTAATTACATCTCTTCCTCTTTCGTTCATTTCTTACGTCCTAATCATGTCATAATTCGCCAACGCTCCAAGGAGTTTACAAATCATATCTTCTCTTCATATTTTTCACATTATATCGAAACTATCAATTAAACAAGGAAGAGTCACCAAGGAATCCCACATAAGCACAAGTAAGGACTCACGGTCATGCTAGACACCGGTGTATAGATACTCGTCACCATGCCTATACACCGTACTCAACATTTAGCAATTAGCAAATAATACTCTAATCCTATTCCCTCAGGCCAAAGTTAGATCAAACACTTACCTCAAATGCTCCAAACTCAACTCAATCCTCTAGTATAGCTTTACCCTTCGAATTCACCACCAAACCGCTCGAATCTAGTCACATATTACTTGAGTATATCAACAAAGGCTAATTTAATAAATTTGAATGCATGAAAAGTGAATTTTCCAAAGTTTGTTCAAAAATACCCTAAATGCCCCCAGGCCCGTGGTCAAAACCCGAGGTTCGAACCAAAACCCGACTACCCATTCCCCCATGAACTCAAATATATAAGTTATTTTGGAATCGGACCCCAAATTGAGGTCCAAAACCCCCAAATTTAGGAACCTTAGTTCTACCCTAAATTCCCAAATTTCCCCCATTAAAATCTTTATTTTGGAGTTGAAATTATGTTTAAAGATATTAAGGAGTAAGGAAAATAAGTTAGAAATCACTTACCAATCGTTTTGAAGAAGTAGAATCGTTTGGAAAATCTCCTCTTATGTTTTGGGTTTTGAAAAAGTGAAAAATAACTGCAAATCCCGACTTTATATACTGTACTGGGGACCCGGCGCGGACCGCACAAAAAATGTCCCGCGGCCGCGCCGAGGAAGGAGGGAAAACGACTCTCTGAACCTACCCAGCGCGGACCGCACTGATTTGGTGCGCGGCCGCGCTGGTTGAATGGACCCAAGACCCCTCTCTGAATCTTCCAGCGCGGACCGCACTGATTTGGTGCGCGGCCGCGCTGGTTGACCTAGAGTTCACTGGCCCTCTGAACCTAGCCACGCGGACCGCGCGGTTTCCAGCGCGGACCGCGCAGAAATGATCGCGGCCGCGCTGGGGGCCTACAACACCTGACCTGCAATTTCTGATACTTTTAAGTCTAAAACCCTCCCGGGACCCACTCAAAACTCACCCGAGCCCTCGGGGCTCCAAACCAAACATGCACATAACTCCAGCAATATCCTAGAGACTCATCCGTGCAATCAAATCGCCAAAACAACATCGAATTAGGCCTCAAGACCCATGATTCCTTCCAATTTCCATGAAACATCAAATTTTACTGCTTCTAGCTCAAAACACATCAAATGACGTCCAAATCTAACCAAACTTCACAGAAATTGCTTAATTCACATTTAAGACTTGTGCCGGGCGTCGGAACCAAAATACGAGCCCAACAGCACAGTCTTCTAAGCGAATAATACTTTCCAATTCTTTAATTACTTTCAGAAAACCATTTCACGTAAAATTTCATTCCTCAGACTCGGAACCTCGGAATTTGATTCCAGGCACACCCCCAAGTCTTATATTTTCCTACGGGCCCTCCGGGACTGTCGAATCACGAGTCCGGGTCCGTTTGCCCAAAACGTTGACCGAAGTCAAACTTAATCAATTAAACATCAAAATTTTATTATCTTTCTCACAAATTCATATATAAACGTTCCGCCTACGCGCCCGGACTGCGCACACAAATTCGAGGCAACCCCCAAGTGAGGTTTTCACGGCCTCAGAAATACAGAGTGAGTAGGAATACAGGTGATGACCCTTTGGATCGTCACATTCTCCACATCTAAAACATCCGTTCGTCCTCAAACGGACAAGAGAAAGAAGTACCTGAGTCAGGAAAAAGATGGGGATAACGGCTCCGCATATCAGACTCGGACTCCCAGGTCGATGCCTCAGGAGGCTGACCTCTCCACTGAACACGAACAGAAGGAAAACTCTTAGACCTCAACTGACGAACCTGCCGGTCTATCCTCCTCATATGATAAGTCCTTGTCCAACCGGACAGTACTGAAGTCTAACACATGGGTAGGATCGTCGTGACACCTACGAAGCATAGATACATGGAAAACTGGGTGCACGGCTGATAAGCTAGGTGGCAACACAAGTCTATAAGCCACCTCACCCACTCGATCAAGAATCTCAAACGGGCCAATGTACCTAGGGCTAAGCTTTCCCTTCTTCCCAAACCTCATCACGCCCTTCATAGGCGACACTCGGAGCAATGCCCGCTCACCAACTATGAAAGCTACATCTCGAACCTTACGGTCTGCATGACTCTTCTGCCTAGACTGAGCTGAACGAAGCCTCTCCTGAATGATCTTGACCTTATCTAAGGCCTCCTGAACTAAATCTGTACCCAATAACCGAGCCTCTCCCAGCTCAAACCATCCGACTGGAGATCGACATCGCCTACCATACAACGCCTCATAGGGAGCCATCTGAATGCTGGACTGGTAGCTGTTGTTGTAGGCAAACTCCGTTAAAGGCAAGAACTGGTCCCACGAGCCTCCAAAATCAATGACACAGGCTCGGAGCATATCCTCCAATATCTGAATAATCCGCTCGGACTGGCCGTTCGTCTGAGGATGGAATGCTGTGCTCAACTGAACCTGGGTGCCCAACTCTTGTTGCACTGCTCTCCAAAAGCGCGAGGTAAACTGCGTACCCCGGTCCGAAATGATAGATACCGGCACCCCATGAAGGCGAACAATCTCTCGGATGTAGATCTCAGCTAACCTCTCCGATGAATAAGTGGCTGCAACAGGAATGAAATGCGCCGACTTGGTCAGCCTATCAACAATGACCCAAATAGCATCAAACTTCTTCCGAGTCATCGGAAATCCAGTAAGGAAATCCATGGTAACCCTCTCCCACTTCCACTCGGGAAGCTCAATCCTCTAAAACAAACCACCATGCCTCTGATGCTCATACTTAACCTGCTGACAGTTCAAACATCGAGCCACATATGCAACAATATCTTTCTTCATCCTACGCCACCAATAATGCTGCCGCAAGTCCTGATACATCTTCGCGGCGACCGGGTGAATAGAATGCCGCAAACTATGGGCCTCCGCTAAGATCAACTCTCGAATCCCATCGACATTGGGCACACAAACTCGGCCCTGCAACCTCAAAACACCATCATCATCTACGGTCACCTTCGTAGCACCTCCACGCTGCACCGTGTCTCTCAGAACACACAAATGGGGATCATCAAACTGCCGATCACGAATACGCTCCAATAATGAAGAACGAGCGACCGTACAAGCTAACACTCTGCTAGGCTCAGAAATATCCAACCTCACAAATCGATTGGCCAGGGCCTGAATATCCAAAGCAAGCGGTCTCTGGCTAACCGGAACATAAGCAAGACTACCCGTGCTGGCGGACTTTTTACTCAATGCATCAGCCACCACATTGGCTCTCCATGGCTAGTACAAAATAGTAACATCATAATCCTTCAATAGCTGCAACCACCTCCTCTGCCTCAAGTTCAACTCCTTCTGCTTGAACAAGTACTGGAGACTCTTGTGATCAGTGTACACCTCACACGTCACACCATATAGGTAATGCCTCCAAATCTTCAAAGCATGAACAATGGCTGCCAACTCGAGATCATGAACCGGATAATTCTTCTCGTGGACTGCCTCGAAGCATAAACAATGACTCTGCCATCCTGCATCAATACCGCACCAAGCCCAATACGGGAAGCATCACAATAAACTGTATAAGGCCCTGAGCCCGTGGGCAAAACCAATATCGGTACTGTAGTCAGAGCTGTCTTGAGCTTCTGAAAGCTCGCCTCACACTCATCCGACCATCTGAACTGGGCACCCTTCTGGGTCAATCTGGTCATCGGGGCTGCTATGGATGAAAATCCCTCCACGAACCGGCGGTAATAACCTGCTAACCCCAAGAAACTCCGAATCTCTGTAGCCGATGCTGGTCGAGGCCAGTTCTTGACTGCCTCAATCTTCTTCGGGTCCACCTGAATACCCTCTGCTGATACAACATGACCCAGAAATGCAATCGAACTCAACCAGAACTCGCACTTCGAGAACTTAGCATACAACTGACTATCCTTCAGAGTCTAAAGAACCACTCTAAGGTGCTGCTCGTGCTCCTCCTGGCTGCGGGAGTACACTAGAATATCATCATTAAAGACTATCACGAACATGTCCAAATATGGCCTGAACACTCGGTTCATCAACTCCATGAATGCTGCTGGGCATTGGTCAACCCAAACGACATGACCAGGAACTCATAATGCCCGTACTGAGTGCGGAATGCTGTCTTAGGGACATCGGATGCTCTAATCCTCAGCTGATGGTAGCCAGATCTCAAGTCTATCTTTGAAAACACCTTTGCACCCTGAAGCTGGTCAAACAAATCATCAATCCTCGGCAGTGGATACTTGTTCTTTATCATCACCTTGTTCAATTGCCGGTAATCAATGCACATCCTCATCGATCCATCCTTTTTCTTCACAAATAACACTGGCGCACCCCAAGGAGAAACACTAGGACTGATAAAACCCTTCTCTAGCAAATCTTGCAACTGGTCCTTTAACTCCTTCAACTCTGGCGGGGCCATACGATACGGCAGAATAGAAATGGGCTGCGTGCCCGGGGCCAGATCAATACAAAAATTGATATCCCTGTCGGGCGGCATACCCGGCAGGTCCGAAGGGAAAACCTCGGGGAACTCCCGAACAATAGGAACAGAATCAATAGAAGGGACCTCTGCGCTGGAATCGCGAACATACGCCAGGTAAGCTAAACACCCCTTCTCGACCATGCGTCGAGCCTTCACATATGAGATAACACTGCGAGTGGCATGACCTGGGGTCCCTCGCCACTCCAAACGGGGTAAATCTGGTAAAGCCAAGGTCACAGTCTTGGCGTGACAATCCAAGATAGCATGATACGGGGACAACCAATCCATCCCTAATATAACATCGAAATCCACCATGTCCAAGAGCAATAAATCAACACGGGTCTCAAGACCCTTAAATACGACCACACAGGAACGATGAACTCGGTCGACCACTATGGAATCCCCCACCGGTGTAGATACATAAACAGGAATACCCAAAGCATCGCTAGGCATAACTAGGTAGGGTGCAAAATAGGACGACACATATGAATACGTAGACTCAGGGTCAAATAGCACTGAAGCATCCCTATCGCAGACCAGAATAATACCTGTAATGACTGCATCTGAAGACTCAGCCTCTGGCCTGGCTGGAAGAGCATAACACCGGGGCTGGGCCCCACCTCCCTGAGTCATGTCTCTGGGACGTCGGCCGCTGGCAGGCCTCTACCTCTGGCCGAGCTCCACCTCTCTGATCCCTACCTCCACCTCTATGACCTCTACCTCCGCTTCTAGCTGGCTGGGCGGCCTGTGGATCACTTGATGCCTGAATCATAGGACGAAGACCGTGCTGCTGAGAGCTGTCAGAAGCTCGAGGGCAATACCTGGCAATATGTCTCGTGTCGCCACACGTGTAACAAGCCCTTGGCTGCTGAGAATAGCGGAGTGGTGGTGCGCTGATGGGGAACTGAAGAGCTGCTGATCAGAAGACTGCGGCTGAGAGCCACGACCACCTGTACCATGTGAGACCTGTAGGGCTGACTGAAAGGGCCTCAGAGGATGGCCTCTACCATAAGAGTCCCCACCTCCAGACGAGGTACCACTAAATCTACCTGCATGACGGGGCCACTTATCTGACCCATGACCACCTCCCCGTGAAAGTGCCATCTCAACTCTGCGGGCCGCATTGGCCGCCTCCTGAAAAGAATCTCGCTCCCGGCTCCCATAGCCATCTGGAGACGGATCGGCTGAATCAACCCATCAATAAACCTCCGCACCCTCTCTCTCTCGGTGGGGAGTATAACATTAGCATGGCGTGCCAAATCAATGAACCGAGTCTCATACTGTGTAACTGTCATGGAGCCCTGCTGGAGGCGCTCGAACTGCCTGCGTGGTGCCTCCCGCTGAGTAACTGGGAGAAACTTCTCCAAAAAAAACTCCGCGAACTGATCCCATGTCAATTCTGGAGACCCTGCTGGTCTAGATAGGCAATAGTCCCTCCACCAAGTCTTGGCGGATCCTGCAAGCCGGAAGGTGGCAAAATCGACCCCATTGGTCTCCACAATACCCATAGTCCTAAGGATCTCATGGCAGCTGAATAAGAAATCCTGGGGATTCTCTGATGAAGCACCGCTGAATGTGGTGGTGAAGAGCTTGGAGAACCTATCAAGCATCCACAAAGCATCTAAGGACATAGCTGCTCCATTGCCGGTCTGAGTCACAATATCTGGCTGAACTGCCACAGCTGGCTGAACCACTGGAACCTGAGCCTGGGGAGCTACCTGCTCCGGAGTACGTGTAGCAGGAGTCTGAACCCCTCCTCCAGCCTGAGAAGTAGCTGGTGCTACTGGAAGCAAACCCGCTCTGGTGACGCTCTCCACAAAGCCTACCAATCTGACCAGAGTGTCCTGAAGAACTGGGGTGGCTATGAACCCCTCTGGGACCTGAGCTGGGCCCACCGGAGCTGCTGGGGCTGGAGCCTCCTCATCATAATCAACATGAGGCTCCACCTCTGGGACTNACTAAAATAATTATACATCAGATATACATAGTTCAGTAATATTTATATAATATTTAAAAGTTTTTATACTTATTGAGATGGGGTACACGCGCAAAGCGCGTACTCTAAGACTAGTATATATATAGGTACGAAAGCACGACGTTTCTAAGTTTAATTAATGATTGGTCTATCGTTACACTGTATAACAGTCCATTTATCAAGTTTTCGAGTTGTTGACTTGTAAAGTAAATTAAGCATTAAAGTTAACTTGAATTTTTTTAATAGTTTAATTATGTAAATATTGTTTACATTGTTAATGCATATGCAACTTAAACTCTTTTTTAGTTACCAAACAGAGCGTGCTGATTATATCATAAGTTGAAAGCTGCTTTAATTAGTTGAATCTTTCTTCCACTGTTATTGCCGCAAATTCTGCCATCAGCTATTCAGTACTTACTATTTTAGAACTCTGCATATCTGACTTTTATTTAAGTATTTCGTTTTTTTTTAAAATAAAATTGATCAACCATTGACTTGAGAGATCTTTTTTCTTTTTCCTTTTTTATTCCGTAGGAAAAAGCTAAAAAATATAGTTGGCAGGTAAGACTTTTGTTTATACTTACGTCGAGGTGTCTTTTTTTTCTTTTCTCTTTACTTCCATATAATTTGATGCATGTCGTCAATTAGTTAATCATCAACATCTTTTATTAGTTTGATAATGGTATGTCAACATATGATCTGTCCAAAAGAAAAACAAACTGCAGCACAAAATAACTATGCATTTTAGAGATAAGTCCAATGTCCCTTTTTTTTTTCTTTATTAGAATGCAAATGTCATACCCGAGAGGGCAAATTTCTCCCATTCCGAACCCTTCCACTAGTCAACATGTAATTAAATATACGGAAAATATTTAGTTTGATTCGATAAATGTATTTTATATATATGTTTGCCTCCTTACCTTACGGGGCAATTGATTTTGCAGCTCATAATAAATTTTATAGATATGTTTAATCTCCCGGGAAATATTTAATTTTCATGTAAGAGAATTACACTATTAAAAAAAGGGCAAAAATCGATTTATGTTGGTCGGTAATTGGTAAAAACCGATCGAAAATTGATTGCTTCGTGGCGGCCAGTAATTGTGCGGTTTGTAGAAATCGATTTTGTTCGGTGAATTAAATTCCACAACCGACCAAAAAAATTGACCAACTTCGGTCAGTTTAAACCGATCGGAGTCGGACTTTTTTAAAATTATATAATTAAAAAATACACCATTTGAAAATCGAATCGAGATCTGTACTATGGCAGTAAATTAGAGTTATTTTAAGAATTGTTCAAACTTGTCTTCTTGGTGATATTCAACAGTTGTAGCTAAGCTTTAGTTCTCTGTGGGATTCGACTCCGGACTTGTAAACCGGATTATATTTGCAACGACCGCTTGGTCCTTTTTATAAGGCATAGTTGGGCGTGATCAAATTTTGGCGCCGTTACCGGGAAACTAACGGTGTAGTTGTAGCTGTATATATTGCTAGGTTTCAAGTTTGAACTTTTATTTTATTTTATTTTTATTTTTTATTTCTTGTTATTATAACTATTGATTTGACAAACATGTCACCTTGGAATTATGGGAATTTAGGTGTAGATAATTCTACTATTGATCCTCATACATACTGTGAAGAAAATCACCCGTATCAAAATTATCAAAATATTTCCGAGAGCGAGTTACGTGCACCAACTCAATCTTATTTGTGGAATGTGTGTGATATGTGTGGTGGTAAAAATGGTCACTTTTATGGTTGTGCTTATATTTCTTATCTTCCCCCAACCCCTTACTATGATGGTTCTACATTTTCTTGTGAAGTTAACAGGAACAAAGAACCTAGGGATGCAGACCTGAAGGAGATCAAGGATATGTTAAAGTGCCTTCTGGAACAAAATAATGAAAAATAACTGCAGATAGAAAGGCAAGAGGCAACTATTCGCAACTTGGAGGCTCAAGTGGGTCTAGTGGTTGAAGCTTTTAATGCTCATCAAGCCAATTTTAGGGATATGAGCCAAGAAGAGCGTGAATTTGAGGTGCTAATTGAGGAGGTCAGAGTAGAACATCAACAACCTAGCCAACTACAATTTGAGGATGTCAATGTTGTAGAAGTGAGACTAGAGTCAGCCAAGGACATTGAGAATATAAATTTTGTTGACTCTAGTATCATTGATGTTGAGGATGCTGAAAGTCATGAAGTTCATGTGTGTGAGCGCATTGGTCCTCACTCCAAACATTTTTCTTCATTGTGCTTGGATGACGATATGGAAATAGAGTCATCCGAGCCGATTGAGAAGTCAAGGAATGAGGAACAAGGTGCCTACATTCTGGAACTTTTCTTGCCAGAAAGACAAGACTACATACCTCATCTAAAAGCTAAGAAGTGTAGAATAGTACAATGGTTGCTTGGGACAATAGATTTGTTCCTCCACCCCTGGAGCATAGCCAAAAACTTGATGCCAAATTGGGGGTTCAATTCATAAGCT
>NW_017674072.1:15169-32793 GCF_001879085.1 Nicotiana attenuata | reverse complement strand
AAAAAAATATTCCTTGATAAGTGGTGACTCTTGATGTAATTGTGCTTAAAGAAGTATGGGGTAATATACATTGACGTGAAGGTGGAGTTTGGTTTGACAGAAGTATGGGGTTTGAATGTTAAAGTATATGTATTAAAGTGCTTAGGGAGGTGTAGTCACTCTTATATCTAAATGTATCCTACCCATCCCGCAGCCTACATTACAACCAAATAAAGTCCTACTTGATCCTAGACCGAATGAGCTCGATTAGTAGAGTAGTACACTACAGGCAAGCCTATGGTGCATCTTTTGTGGCATATGAATGTTATTTCTAAGATTGAGTGAATTCTTTCTATCTTGAGTTTCTAAGTGCTCTTAAATTTTATTGTGTGGAACTACTCTCTTTTGTTGTGTGGGGGCACTTGATTCATGAAGGAAAGGTAATGTCAGTGACCTCTATGTTAGAGTAAGTGGGTGAGTTGTGAATAATGCGCGGTACTTGTAAGTCAAATCTTGAGGTGAAGATGTTATGCTTTTGTGCTTAGTCTATTTTAAGTATTCTTGGTGTGATGTGTTAGGGGAATTGTTTAAAACGGTCGTGTCTATATAAAAGGTAGTTTGATTGCTCGAGGACGAGCAATGGGTTAAGTGTGGGGTGTTTATGATAGGCTATAATTACGTATTTTAGTCGCTTATTACACTATAATTTACTGCACTTTAATTGAGCTGGAGCTTTAATCGCTAGTATTTGCACTAATTGTTTATTTTATGCCTTGTAGGAGTGATTCCGAGCTATATAGATATTATGGAATGAATTCAAAGTGATTTGGAGCTTTGAAGTCTGAGTAAAATCCCAAGGAATCAAGCCGGGATCGTGTCCGGGGATCAACGGATGATAGTTAAGAACGAAACAGAGAATCGAGCGGGCATACGACACATTGTCTAGTAAAATGCACATAACTTTTCGCTCAGAACTCCGTTTGGGCTCCATAATATATCGTTGGAAAGCTATTTGAAAGGGCTACAACTTTTATGTTTTGTATTTTTGCGAATTCCCAATACTGCAGCGCATGGTGCGGCGCGGTGCTGTGGAAATTCCCTGCAGCCTGTCAGAATCAGCTCTCTGAACTTTCCCACAAGAACACCGCGTGGCGCGTCGCCCCATGCAGTGCACCTGTGAAAAATTTACAGAGTCAGAGTCCTATCTCGTGCAGGAAAAGGTGTTTCATCTGGGCCGGACCCTATTTGGTATAAATACATGTAAAAATGCTATTTTGAGCAACGAGGACATACTTTTGACATAATTTAGACCTAAGGAGGCAAAAACACACTAGGAGCAAGGCGGAGAATTCTTCTACGAGTTTTTTACTTCCTTATTCCTATTTTTATTATTGGTTATGAATTTAGTATTGTAATTATGCATACAGTTATGAATAGCTAATTTGTTATCTAGGGTTTTGATGGAACCTATTGGAGGATGATTTTCCTGTTACGTTAATATAGATTTGCTATAGTATTTTCTCTATTTGTTCAACTACGTTATTACTGTGGTTGGTTGAAGAGCTCTCAATTGACTGTGCCTATTTAATGTGTATTACTCGGGAGAGGGTGCATATTTAGCTAGTTGTTGAACAACATCACTCCTAACGTATATGAGGGATCAATACGGAGAGTTTAAAGATGGGATTAGGGATAACAAAACCTTGGGTGCGATCTGAGTGAGCCGTACTTAATGGCAGCTAGCGTAATTTGGGAGAATATGTCTAGTAAATTGTGGTAATTACTCGGGAGAGAGTTACGATAGTCAGAGCGCTCATGATAGGTAGAGAATACTTAGGCGAATTTATAGAAAACGTAGCGGAAAGGATTCCGACAATAGGGGAAATCATAAGTCTAGACCTCCTCCATCCTGTGTCTAACCCTTAGTATCTTTAGTTGTTAATTTACTATTTTAATTTGTTAGTTAAGTAGTCAAACACAAGAATCTTGATATCTATAAGTTAGGAATTGTTCAAGGGTGATATTGAACAGCTGTAGCTAAGCCTTAGTTCTCTGTGGGATTCTACTCCGGACTTGTAAACCTGATTATATTTGCAACGACCGCTTAGTCATTTTTATAAGGCATAATTGGGCGTGATCAAATACTATTCTACCACTAGATCATTGGTGCCTTTTGATTTAATTTTTTCTTTTATTTACTTATACTCTTTAGTCACTTTTTCGCGTGAAAATAACAGTCCAACATCCGTCGATTTTCTTAAAAAGATAAAATTATCGATCGAAATCGGTTGATTTTTTAAAATATTAATTTTTAATTTCTAGTAGTAAATTAAATATAACATATATGAAATCTTTATAGGATGACTTTCTTCTATTTAAATTGTGAAGTGTTATTTTGAACCATTATGTTCCGACCTTACCATGTCTAACTATGATGCATGCACGTGATTATTATATATAGAGATAGGTTCAAGTAGATATAAAAATACAAGAGATCGCATAAGTTACCCTAGCTAAATAATATTTAAAAAATATTCCTACTATTGGTACTAATACTCTTTCTGAAACTTAAATACCGGAAAGTGTCTGTGATTCATTTTCCTAAACACTTCTCCTTATTTAGTAGATTCCGATTTACCCTTTTATTTCTTTGGACACAAAAGCTAAACAGGTTGAAAAGCGAATATCAGAAGTTCTATTAGGGTTAGACTTATCTTTTATAGTATATTAATAATTATATCATCCAAATTCACCAACTTAATTTTTTAAGAGCGTCATTGTATACTTCAGCTGTTCGAATATGATAATTAATTAAGAACAAGGACTAGTCATATTAGATTCATAATCAAAATTAAATTTTTGGACTAGTTATTTCTTGTGTTCCGAGTGCACATTCCTTGTCCCTCCCAGAAAAATATCTCTACATAAATCTTATATAAAATACACTGTGATCTATCCACCCTTCACCAAACCACCACTTCTTTTAATACTCCCAATTCTTATCTGCAAGAAAAAGGAGAAATTAATTCAAAAGCCAAAAAGGGAATGAGAATTGGATAAAAAACCTACTAATTCAGAGTTCTTTTTTTTTTTTGGTAGAATATGCCAGTCAATTTGAAATATTGTATTAATAAAAAAGGGCAACAAGTTTTTTTCCCTACATGTCACGATAGGCAACCTCTATGACGTGGTGTTTCACCGCACATGTATTGTGATTGTTTATCTTGAAAAAATATCATATGAAATATACTCATAATCTATCAGCGCAAAGATACACTACTACAGGTGGGTCGGATCAGATATAGGTGAATCAAAAATGAATAATATAAAAACGGCTAAAATATCTCGCTTGTTCATATTTAATACGAATAGAAAATGGGTTAACCGATGGATAGTATGAGGGGCAAGTGTACATGTAGCCATTCTCATATATGCAATTTAAACGGCTAAAATATCTCGCTTGTTCATATTTAATACGAATAGAAAATGGGTTAACCGATGGATAGTATGAGGGGCAAGTGTACATGTAGCCATTCTCATATATGCAATTTAAAAATTAGCCAGTACTTATTTTATTCTGAAATTTTAAACTAAAAATCATAATTTCAGGACAACCTAGGACATTTCTTTGTCCTGAAAAATTAAAATTCATGACACACTGGCTAATTCCTAAATATCATCCTTTTAGAGTGGCTACCTGGTGTCATTTCTACATAATATGAATACAAATATTATCCATTGCTTTTTGAATGTGATCACTTTTGAAAGAATTTATAGTCTCCCAAATTTGAGGAACCCCCAGTTTGAATCTTTACAAATATAAAACTCAAACCGATTAATTATCCATTAAGTATTTATTTTTAAGTGGTTAGTATGAATCTGATTCATATTTGCTTCATATTTATAAAGTTCATTATCCAACATATCTTTTCGTGGATAATACGAATGGGTAATTATTATTTTTATCCATTTTGTCACCATTATATTAATAATTCCGCATATCATGCAGGGGCCGAAGGGGGTTCATCCGAAACCCCGTCGCCGAAAAATTACACTATATATGTAAGGCAAAATATATTTTTTGCATCTATATATTGCCCCCTCCGTTTCATATTAGATGAGGTACTTTCCTTTTTAGTCTGTTCTAAAACAAATGACACATTTCTAAATTTGGAAATAATTCAACTTTAAACTCTTCATTTTACCCATTTGACCTTCATGATAAGCTTTTATAGCCACACAAATGTCATGGTCCCGCAAACCTTTTACCCCTTGAGCTTTTAAGACCACAAGTTTCAAAAGTCTTCTTATTTTTTCTTAAGCTCCGTGCCGAGTCAAACTACCTCATCTAATATGAAACGGATGGAGTATGTTTTAAATCCTTTAGCATAGCTCAAAAGCATAGCTTAGTGGTCAAGGGAATTCAAAATTTTTGTAATGTCATTGGTTCAATTTTCACTAGTTACAATCTTTTTTAATTTTTTTCTTTTTTAAACCCCTTAGAAGAAACCCTGCCTCCGTCGCCGATATTGTGATCCATAATATTTTATGTGACTTGAAGTTGCTATAATAAATCAAAAGGAATTGAGAATTCTATAAATTGCAGCCTCCGCAACATGACATTCCAACGCAGACCATTTCTCCTTCTTACAAAGAAGAACACGGAGATGAGCTGAAGCTTTGTCATGTGATTTCAATTCGTGGATTACATAAACACTCGAAACTCAAACAAAGACAAAAAAATAATTTTCTTTTGTCAAAAAGAAGCTTCACTTTCTTTGGTGGCCTTTGAATTTTTTTGCAAAAGAAGCCAAATATCCCAATCATATATTTTTCACTTTCCCTTTTATTATTTATATTCTATTATATACTGTCAGCGGGAGAGAGAGAGAGAGAGATAGAAAAAGAAAGGAAGCTATAAATGCGAGCAGGTTTGTGTAGGTTCTTTTCGCCTTTGGCTTAGCAACTAAGATTACACCTTCCTCTTAACTTCTTCTCTTTTTATTTATAAAATAATATATACTCTTTTTCTTTATATATATATATATACAACGCTACTTTCAAAAGACTACACATTGATATTTGTGTATATAGCAGTATCACAAACCCCAAAAGAGTTTTCTTGAATCGAACAAAAAAGATGGAGTTTTACGCATACCCATCTCGTGCTTTGCCTTCATCGTCATCATCCTCTCTTTCTTCTTTTTCAATCGGGGATTTGGTTGATAGGGCCAAAGATTGTTTCTGCCTTGCCGTCTCTACCATCGTTGGCAATGTTTTCTCTGCAATCTTCACCTTCTTCTTCGCACTAGGTGAGTTTTATTTTTCATTCTTATTAACTTTATTTGATTGTGTATGTTCCTCTTTCGGTTGTGTGGGTTAAATTTGATTTGCCCCAAATTGTGCATCCCATTTGATGGCTTACAATTCAGTGTCCTTGTTAAATTTTTCTTGTGACCTAAAATTAGGGTATGGAAGAATCTGAAAATGGACAATTTTTGGCCTTTTAAGCCAATATTTGCCCATTCTATTCAAAATATGATGGAGATATTTGGCTCCCTTCTCTCAAATATATTTGTTTTTTTGTTGGTGATTGTGTTCCATATGTTTAGGATGTTTTAGAGGAACCGCTTGCTTTAATTTCTTAAAGTTATTTTCTAATTTGAAGCTAATAAGGAATGGATTTGGTTCTAGTGGGCACCTTATTAGGAGCAATGACCGGGGCTTTAATAGGCCAAGAGACAGAAAGTGGATTTGTTAGAGGTGCTGCAGTTGGTGCCATCTCTGGTGCTGTTTTCTCTCTTGAAGTCTTTGAATCATCTCTGTTGCTATGGCAGTCTGATGAATCTGGAATTGGATGTGTTCTTTACTTGGTAAGCATTATTACTTATTTCTCACTGATAATGTTGAAAGTTAGCTGACAAATTACTTAACTTCTATAAAAGGGATAACTTCATGTGAGAAAACATTTTCCTTATAGAGTAAGATCCAATCTGTATCCTGGTGTCGCACCCCATGGTGGTTTCATTCGACCCACCCCCCTAAAAGAGTAAAAAAGATACAAAAAACAATGAGAGAAATGTTAGTTCTGTTTCATGATCCATTGGCATATGATTAACCGATAAAACTGTTGAATTGTACAGATTGATGTAATAGCGAGCCTGTTAAGTGGTAGACTAGTTCGTGAGCGGATTGGTCCAGCTATGCTAAGTGCAGTGCAAAGTCAGGTGTGCTGCAGCCTCATTCACACCTATAGAATATTGTTGAAACTTGATATACTTTCAATTGTGACGCGGGCTTTTTGTTGGACAGATGGGAGCTGTTGAAACTGCATATGAAGAGATCCCTAACATTTTCGATACAGGCGGGGCAAAGGGTTTACCTGGAGATTCTGTTGAAAAGATCCCCAAGATTATAATTGCAAATGATAATGATATGGATGGTTCTGGAGAGAGAGTCTCCTGTTCAGTCTGTCTACAGGTAAAACACACTTATACCTTGTGTTTGCTCTTTCTCTTTCTGTTGTTGAATTTACTTAATCGATTCTGAACACTGTTTGTTGTTCCATTGTTTCCAGGACTTCCAACTGGGAGAGACTGTTAGATGTTTACCACAATGTCATCACATGTTTCACCTTCCCTGCATTGATACATGGCTGTTGAGACATGGATCTTGCCCATTGTGCAGAAGGGATCTGTAGGTGACCATACTCTGTAAATTATATAACATGGTTTTTTTTTTCTTCATACTCTCTTATAGGATTTCTCTATTTCTTTTCTCCTCTCTTGTACCAATTTTCCTGGAAATATAATGTAATTAGAGTATGTGCTCCTTTGAGCTTGGTCCTTGTAGTTGATTACCATCCTGTAAAGAATTTTGAGCAATCATAGTGTACTCTACTTCCACAGAGCAGTACTTCTGTATTGGCGTGCCTCTTGTTTTGCGATCGCATTGTGCAAGATAAGATCTGCCTTGATCCTGATTACTTAACAGGTCATATCTCAAGAACAGTATTTGGCTGACCAAAATTGACTAGTTTAATCTTTGTGTGGAATCCTATGCCTATTGTAAATTATAAACTGCTTGTGGTGCTCTGTATAGACAAAAACTTAAGTTAAGTATTGAAATGAATATGTTTAAGTGGTTGATTTTTCTCAATCAAGGAGGAAAGAAGAACTAGTCGGCCAAAATATCTTCATTCCAGGAATGTTCATTCACCAAACATTCTGCTGCTGATCTTTCAGCTTACACCTGTGCATAAAGTCATACCTATATTTGCAGTAAAAAATTATTTTTGTTCAAGTCTCTACTTGGCAAGCCTGTAGCCAGTAGATATATAAGATATTTGCTTGGGTTGGCTGTGCCAATTGCAGGATATTGAGCTTGGTCAATGATTGTTGAATTTCACCAACAATTGTTAGACTTTCCCTTGACTTTTGCAACTTTATAAAAGTTAGTTATGTACCTCTCCAGCAGACTTTTGGAACTGCTATATATTAGAGGGCTGAAAACTCTTCCTGTTTTTATGCTTTCGTGGCCTTTCTTTGTTTTAGTGCTTGACTTGATCAAGGTCCTTGTTTGGTCCAATAAATACATCGATGGGTTGCCTCGATCTATTTACTTGATTAAATGATGGCTTTTATACAAATGGTTATTGGTTTTCTTATGAACTACTCCCTCCGTTTCACAATAAGTGATCAATTTGCTTTTTTATTTTGGTCCAAAATAAGTGTCCATTTATATAAAATTATCAAAAAAAAATTCAATTTGTTTTTACAAAATTACCCTTATGTACATATCCCTAAAAAGTTTTCTTAATCCTCACATTGAATATTTAATTAAGGGTAGTTTAATTATACTAGGTATTTTTGTATAGAATTTAGTATTTTCTTAATGGGCGTGCCAAAAGTAAATTGATCACTTATTGTGCCAAAAGTAAATTGGTCACTTATTGTGGATCGGAGGGAGTAACAGTAACACCCTCCCCCGCCACCCCCAAAAAAAAAAAAAATTAAGGAAATTGTTTTAATTTTCAACATTTATAGCCCAAGGTTTTGGAAGTTGGGAATGCAGGTTTGGTGCCTTAATTAATGTTTGAAAAATTCAAATCAGTGTTGTAGATGGCATAATGAATAGTGGAGAGTTAACATTTATGCAGCAAGTGGTTTGCAGTGAAATGACTTGTTTATTCAAGAAGACAAAACTACATCGACAGACTTAAAAAGTCATTTCTTGCGTGCAGGAAAGTTAAAAGACAGAAAAATCTGAAATGAAAGCGCTTCACTTCAACAAATGGAGCCTTCTTCCAAGCCTAATATTTGCCCTATAAATGCTTTATTTCTGTTGAGTAACCACTGATTTTATATTTGGTGGGTCATCATTTTGGGCATGTTGAACCATTTAAATGCTTCCAAATAAACAACGTTAGAGAGAGAAGGAATTATAAAATGCATAGTGTTCATAAAAGTCTTGTAGATTCAGTTGGTCAAAGAAAGCTACTTCTCAAAACCTTGCCACAAAACAAAACGATTAAAGAGTGTAATATCTAAATGAGTATATACTATATCGTATATTGCGTTTAATTTCAAAATGAATGAATGTCAATAAATGCCTATTGCGAGGCAGATTGTGCATAGACCACGTCTCATCTGTATAGGTCAAAATCTGATCATACGAGTGCTGAAAGGGATGCAAGGCGCCGACTAAGCCGTGGTTGTATTCACTAGGCATCATAACGATGAGTATCTCGGCTACTGCCGAGATCGAACTATCAGAAAGTTTGTAAGGGGAAGTATATGTCGTGACACTTAAGGGGAACGACCTAAAGTACAATCAGCAGATTAGGGTGTTCTGGCTAATGACTGTTGGATAAAAAGGGGATGCTTATAATATATATAGGAGGCGAGAGAACAAGGAAAAGGGGCCTCTCGGTTACAGGAAAAAGAGAGAGAAGGAACGTAAAAGGTCTCTGAGGAAAATGAAGCCAAGGTCTAGATCTTGGATGCAAATCTTTGTAATCATCTTTCTCAAATCAATAAAGATAGATTTCGCAGCTGTTAATGGCATCCCTTCTTTTCCTTCTTTGTTCTTACATTCAGAACAGTACGTCGAGAATGTAAGCATGTCATTTATGTTCCATATCCCTTTTTAATCTTAAAGATTCATGAGCTTGACTATATCTTATTCTCTTATTCGATGTGTTGTGATCTAGAATAGTTAATTATCCTTGGCTAGGATTTATCCTCTATTTTCTTATTAATTAGTTTAAGAAAAAGCTTAACACTTTTTGGTCAAACAATTTGACGCCGCCTGTGGGGATTTTCTAGCCAAAATCTTAGTTCCCTCTAGATCTAAAACAAATCAGAGCTTCACCTCCCGGTTGTCGTAGCCTCACCCTCTCAGTATAAAGACCAACTTGGGAAAGTTGTAGGCAAGCTTTTGGAAATAACCAAACCAATTAGGGTCAGATCTCTACATGAAATCGAAATTATGTCTGATATTATACAAAACCCACATTCCGCCTGTAGCGATGGGTTTGGCACGTCGTGAGTACTCAAAGTGGAATTATGGCCACTACGCACTTAGCACGTCTGAAACCTTATTTGCCGTATTAACGGTATACTTTCACCTCTTGGGAAGGGCGATGGCCTACTGCATGATTCTTTGAAATAACCAGCCTATCCTGCTTTATTTTTGTACCCGTACGCACGGTGTAATTTATGTACACAGTATAACACGTTTCCCCTATTGTTTGCGCAAATCTTGGACGGGATCGGACCGGGACTCGGGCTTGAGATCCCAACGGGCAAGGTAAGTTCAGCCCATAACAAGCCTAGACGCGACTAACGGCGAAGCCACACGGGGCTGCCAGATCTGAAATCACCATTCGAGTACGGGATGAAACGGGTTGCCTACAACGCCCCTCCCCCTTCGCCGACTTACCAGGTCAAGGTAACAGGCAATTTCGTTTGGGTTTAACTAGTCATTTTCTTTTTTGGATTGTTATAGGAACACGAGCGTTCCCACAGTTGCGCAAACAAGGAACAAATACCACTGAACGCACTAAGCAAAACCCTCCGCACCATACCATACTGCGAGTAACATAAACGGCTCAAAACAGGCCGACATTGTTAAGAAACAATCTCCATAACCTGAAACTGAGCAGTAAGCCCATGGAGCATATAATCTCTTCAACACAGGCAGAAAATGAACTCGAAAAAGCTCGCCCGAACAACCGACTAAATATTACGCCAATTTGGCTTACTAAATATTATGAGTCACGTACGAACATCGTTTAAATTAGTGAAGTCCCAGGGTGCCCAGTGACCCAAGCAATAAGTTCATCGTCTGCCCCGTTAACGGCCTCTCCAGGCCGAGCAAAGGGACCAGATAAACCGGGACTCACCCGACGCACAGTGCTCTCCAATGAAAGCAAAATTAAACAAATCGAGACTCACCCCGACGCATAGTACTCTCCAACGAAAGCAAAATTAAACAAATCGGGACTCCCCCCGACGCACGCGTAAACAATGCGGCAACGAGTAATGTTCTCCAATAAAAATAATACAACGGACAAATTTCACCATCTCTCCAAACCCGCACATCGCCAAGTGAAGAAAAGTTGGACCTCTCTCGAACTTTCAACGGGTTACAATTCGACCTCGCTCAAATTTACACCTTTACGGCCATCGGCCGTCGCCAAGCGAAAAGAAAGTTCGAATTCTCTCGAACTCGCAACGGGTTACAATTCGACCTCGCTCGAATTTACACCCTTATGGCCGTCGGCCGTCGCCAAGCAAAAAGAAAGTTCGACCTTACTCGAACTCACAACGGGTTACGATTTCGACCTCGCTCGAAGTTACACCCTCATGGCCATCGGCCATCGTCAAGTGGAAGTGAAATTCGATCTCGTTCGAATTCACAACGGGTCACACTTCGACCTCAGGTCATAATTCGACTTCACTTTAATTGATGCCCCTGGCCATCACTAAGCGGAAGTAATACTCGAGTTTACAAGTCAAAACTGACTTCGCCCAAGTTGGCAAGTCTAACTCCGACCTGACTCGAATCAAGCGAAATAAAATCGCATTCGAATTCCTAATTAAAAATCAGGGACTCATCGCGGGGAAATATGAAGATCGTTTTCAAAAAAGAAAGAGAACGAAAGTCAAAAGATATGTGACCAAAGGCAAACGACTATTTTATTCAGAAGATGCACATGCGCAACAGTTGTGCCTTACAAAGGGACAAAAGCGGGCCCCCAAGAAAGAGATGAAAGCAAACAACAAAAGATCAAAAAAAAAACTAAGTACAAGAACTGCAAAAATCTTTTCCTCGGCATCGTCCCCACCGCCGTTCTCCCCAACATCGTCCTCATTAGAAAGAAGCCCATCTCCAATCTCAGCACCCTCACCGGCTTTCGGTGTCGCAAGGTCATAACCACAGGCAAGACGAGCCTCGCGTGCCTTCGCCCGAGCATCTTCATAAGTGGCCTCAGGAACGCCCCTCGCCTCCCATAAACTCTTGTATATATCTCGTTGGGCCTCAGCATGGACCTATAGCTCATACAGACGGCAGGGAACAGTATCAGAAGCAGATTCTGGATGCCCGAGCCAACAACTGCGCCTTCTTGGCCTCAAGGGCCGCAACTCGATCTCCCAAGGTCGAAGCCTATCAAGTTCACCAATCTGTTCCTCGAGCCGCGCCTCCCTCAGTGTAGTCGTCGCCCTCTCAGACTCTTTCTCGGACTTGAGGACGCGAATAGTGTCTTCTAGCGCCGCCGCCTTCGCCAAAGTCGACACTCGATCCCTCTCAGCTCTCTACAACTCGGCCACCTTCTTTTCTAGCTCAGCCACTTTCTCCATCCATAATGCGCTTAGGTCGACGACTCTGGTGGCATTTTGTTCAAGCTCGGCTAGCAAAGACAGCACCTTCGCCTGAAAGTCTTCACACTCCGCCGCAACCCCTTTGCCCACTCCAAGCTCCTCGTTCTTGGCATGAAGCAACTCCTCAAGCTCGCTGCATATGCGGATAGACCGCATCAGTTCCTCGTCCCTTTTCTCGAACTCCTCCCTAATGGATTGAGCATTACCGCCCGCCCTGAGTTGCACATGCATCTCACAACATTTGTTGCAATACCGATGATACTTCGCGGCCATTTCTAGAAAAACTTCGGCCCTTGTCTCGGCCCTACGGGCACTCACGATCTCCAGCATGTAAGTCTAAAAAAAATAAAGAAGAGGGTAGGAATCAACAAAGGCAAAATAGCATAAAACAAATAAAAATGGCGAAAGAAAACTCACCCTCAAGGACATCCTGGCCTTGACATTTGACAAAGCGGAATCATTGAGCTCCCGAAGAGACTCACTTTCAGCGGCGGAAAATAGAAGGTCGAATTAATGAACCAACTCCACCGTGTCTTCCAACTGGTTAAAATCCGATGGAATTTCGAGTATGCGAGAAGGGCCCTCTGCCCTTACGGCAACCCTAGTAAATCCCTCCTCGAACATCCTCATGTCTTCGGAATCAATGTCTGAATCGGATTCATAGTCATCCACCATGACGCCCTTCAATCTCTCACCGGCCGAAGATGGAGTGCGACCTAGTCGAGACGACGATGGGCCGCTCGGAACCGTAGTGGTAGCCTCGGAACCCCGTCCCTCTGCCACAGTAGCCTCTTGAACGCTTGCAACAGGCATCGCCTCCTAACCCAGGCTAGCACCACCGCCAGCTTCGAGCACCGTCAAAACAAGGTCACCACTCGAGGGCGTCTCAACTAAAGAAGCCCCTTCCAACACTATCCTCCGCCTCTTCGACGGGGCTTCTGCTCCATCGACGCGAGAAGGTTCACCCGTTGAACGAACTGCGGGGAATGGAGTCTCCGACCGAGGAGCAACCTTCGAACGAACAGTTTCGGCCACAGATGCGGTATGTCGAGCAACCAAACCCTGTACACCCCCACCCGCAGTTGCTCTTGGTGCGGGCAGGGCAGAGGGAGCCGGTTGACGGAATGCGAGGGGAGGAGCCCTCGCCCATCTCACTGCTCTTCGACCTGTCAACAAGAAATTGGTTCAAATAAAGATAAAATACGGAAAGAGGACGAACAAAGAAATAAAGCAGATGAAGCCGAAATAAGCCGACTCACCAGTGGAAGGTTTACGCCCAAATCTCTCATGAAAGGGCGCCCATTCACGGATCCGCATCGTGCGAGGTAGAATTGCACTCACCCATTCGCAACAGTCGGCAACTTGTGGAGGAGGCACCCTCTCAGCTACAAAAACAAAAACAAACCCTCAACGAGGTCATTAAAGGGGGGCGACCGACAACCCTCTTAAGAAAAAATGGATGAAGTAAGAAGAAAAGAAGGCCTACGGGCAAAGTTCCACGTCTCAGGAAACCCCGCCGGGTTTGACACGACGTGCTTTGTTCGGACGAAGAAAAAACTCTCCCAAAAGC
The DNA here is from genome assembly GCF_001879085.1 of Nicotiana attenuata. Taxonomy (NCBI): domain Eukaryota; kingdom Viridiplantae; phylum Streptophyta; class Magnoliopsida; order Solanales; family Solanaceae; genus Nicotiana; species Nicotiana attenuata. The sequence goes on along the minus strand of NW_017674072.1, from coordinate 19,359 downwards.
AGCGATTTATCTTATCATCCATCTTCACCACCAAACTCTTGGCTCCTCGGTGACTCATGTGAATCTTCGTACCCCTAAGAAAATTGGGGGCAAAGAGGTGTAGCATGTGCTCTAGGGAGATTTCACGGTCGGCGAATCCACGTACTTGATGAGCATAAGGAAAAGATTGTACGCGTATGGAGAGAGTTGAGCCGGACACACCTCATAGAAGCGGCAGAAGTCCACCACCAGGGAAGGAAGAGAAGAGTGTAACCGATGACAAAGGGATACGCATAAAATGCACAGTAGCCCGGACGGTGTATGTGCACTATATCCTGGTCCGCCGGAACCAGTTCAATGTGATCGAGGATCCCCCATTTGGCTTTGAACGCCATGAGTGGAGCAACATCCATCGTAGAAATAACGGGTTCCGGCTCGTCTCCGGAGGGGCTATTGAAGTCAGTCCTCGCCTTCCCTGGACGGGGAACCACCTCATCCACCGTCGGAAAAACTCTCGTCTTCTACCGGACCCTCTCCCTCTTCGATTAGGGGCACATTTTCCAGCATCGGAGCACCAATGGCTCCATCGGGGTTGGAGTCTCCACTAACCATCTTCTCTTTGGTTGAAAGAAACGAGAATGGTGAAAGAAAAAGGTGGTGTTCACAACAAATCCTAACAGACAGAAGTATGAGAAGCTAAAGAAGAAAAGTTACAAAAATTTCTTTCGAGCAATTAAGAAGTGTAACATTTAAATGAGAGGCTCTCCCCTATTTATAGGAATCTAAATGCCCTGAGCGGGAAAACCAAGCACCTCCAGTTAGAAAATGGTAAAGGCACGGGAAACGACGCAATGCATAGAAAACGTGCGCCATAATGACGCATGAGACATATTAATGACATTCTGAATTGACGTGAAGGTCTAACACAGCTCTCGAAACGTCACGTCTCTATCTCGCCATGAGATGTCCGCCCCACACATAAAGTGTTCAGATTTCTCCCAATTTTCGGATCGATAGAGTCCGCCCATCGTGCTCGCCAAGAGGCGACCCCAACAGGCGGAGGGACTAATTGTATGGGTCAAAATCTGACCATACGTAGATTAGTGCTGAAAGGGATGGCAGGGGCCGACTAAGCCGTCGTTGTATCCACTAGGCATCATAACAATGAGTATCTCGGCCACTGTCGAGATCAAACTATCAGAAAGTTTGTAAGGCAAAGTATATGTCATGACACTTAAAGGGAACGACCTAAAGTACAATCAGCAGATTAGGGTATTTTGGCTAAGGACTGTTGGATAAAAGGGAATGCTTATAATATATATAGGAGGCGAGAAAACAAGGAAAAAGGGGGTTCTCGGCTACAGGAAAAAGAGAGAGAAGGACAGTAAAAGGTCTTTGAGGAATATGAAGCCGAGGTCTAGATTTTGAAAATGTACCAATTTTACGACAAAATATAGTTGCAGTATTTAATTAGGGGAACCAAAAAATTGAAAAAACGACTAGAAATTCAATTCTCGCGGTCCACCTTATCTTCTCTTTCAATATTTTTGATGTAATATGTCGTAGAATCTTTTTTGTTTTTCACTATGAAAAAGAAAAAGAAAAAGGAACAGGATAGCTGCCTATACCTTGAAGCAGAGAATCCCGCCCCACCAAATGGATAGAATACAACCAACGAACTCCACATTAGCAACTGTCCCTTACGTTTCCGTTATCCTAAATGCCGCCGTGTCTCTGTCTCCCCGCCACTCACTCTCTCCCCTCCTCAAACCTTCTCATCTCCACGCGCCACCGCTTTCGACTCCCTAAACCGCCGAATGCTTCCTCACAGATATCCCTGAACTCGCCATTATCCAATCAAACCTCACCCCCTCAGCCTAAAACAACCGGAGTCATTGTCATTGGCGGTGGCTTAGCTGGCTTAGCAGCTGCAACTCGGCTTCAAGCCGATAATGTCCCATTTCTACTTCTCGAAGCTTCTGACGGTGTTGGCGGCCGTGTTCGCTCTGACGTAGTCGACGGTTATATCCTCGATCGTGGTTTCCAGATTTTCATTACTGGTTACCCTGAAGCTCGAAAAATCCTTGACTATGACGCCTTAGACCTCAGAAAATTCTACTCTGGGGCTCAGGTTTACTACGGTGGTCGCTTCAACACCGTTGCTGACCCTCTCCGTCACTTCTCCGATTCTCTGCAATCTCTAACTAACCCAATCGGTACAGTTGTGGATAAATTACTTATCGGATTGACTAGATTAAAAGTTTTGACTCAAGGAGATGATGAGATATTGAATGCTGAAGAAGTTACTACTATTGATTTACTGAAAAAGATCGGTTTTTCGGATGCAATATTAGAAAGGTTTTTTCGACCTTTTTTTGGCGGGATTTTCTTCGATAGAGAGCTTGAAACGACGTCGCGGCTGTTCAATTTCATCTTCAAGTGCCTAGCTCTAGGTGACAACACACTTCCGGCTAAGGGCATTGCTGCGATTCCAGAACAATTGGCGGCGAAATTGCCGTCGAATTCGATACTGTTGAATTCACCAGTCGTTTCTGTTGATTCAGAATCGAATTCGAGCTCAAGAATAAGGGTGAAATTACTAAATGGAGAAATTTTTGAAAGTGAATTTGGGATAATATTGGCAGTTGAAGAGCCTGAGGCAGTTAAGTTATTGGCGGGAGAAAAAACCGCTGAGGTTCGACAACCGGTTCGGAGCACTGTTTGTTTGTATTTTTCAGCTGACCAAGATAAAGTTCCGGTTCGGGACCCGGTTCTGCTTCTTAACGGGACGGATAAAGGGATAATCAATAACATGTTCTTCGCCACTAATGTTGCTCCCTCTTATGCTCCGGCAGGAAAGGCACTGGTTTCTGTGTCGCTTGTGGGGCTATATGGTGATGTGGCGGATGAGGATTTGGTGGATCAGGTCGTTAAGGAGCTTTCGGGTTGGTTCGGGCAGTCGGTAGTTGGGTCGTGGAGTTACTTGAGAATGTACCGGATCGGGTTTGCCCAACCGAACCAATGCCCACCCACCAACTTGACGAAGAACCCAAAAATAAAACCAGGCTTGTATATTTGTGGAGATTATGTGACTAGTGCTACTTTTGATGGAGCTTTGGTTTCTGGCAAAAAAGCAGCAGAAGCTTTGTTACAAGATAGAGCCTTGGTTACAGTATAGCTAAATTTTGGTGTTGAGTTTCTTCAGTTGTGTAAACTAGAGATTTTTTTGGTGTTCTTGATTTATTTGTATATGATTCATAACCGTTTATAGCTCATTTTGATGCATTACTTAGCCTTCTCTTTTTTTCCTTAAGTGTGCTAATTTGTATAAAGAAAAAGAAGACGGTTTGATTTGTTCTGTTGTTAATATATAATTGCAAGTATATTTGTTAAACAATGTTGTTTTACATTATGTGATAAATGGAGCAACGTGGACAGTTGAGAATTCATATAGGCAAATCCCACCTGCTTGTAATTGAGGCATTGTTGTTGTTGTGGTGTTGTTTTACGTCATCTGGAACTCACACTCTGAAACAAGAGAATAACAGCATAATTTGCAAAACTCCATGTGGGGAAGATTGTTTTGTTTTGTTTTGTTATTCAGATGTTAGATGTTTGGCTTATGTTTTTGGCTGCAGAAACAAGCTTGGGGAGGCACAGTGCAGCGTCCACGCCTGTAGATTTGACTCCTTCATACTGCATTAATTTTCAAACTTTCAAGGTTTGAGAAGCTTCTTTTAATGTTAAGTTTTTAGCTAGATGCCAATTTTTATGTAAAAGAACTTGCACACAACAGAGAAAAGACATAGTTGTTGTTCTTATCCAATTGAACATAGATTCTATCTTTTTGTTCTTAAGAATCAGGGAAGGACAAGGGTCTGATGCTCCTGGTTCTTGACTTCTTAATGTTTACAATTTGTTCACGACTAAATCATACAGTTCTGCCATGAATTTTATAGTAATATTTGCCCTATTTAATTATGAAACAGCGTCTGTCTTACTTGCTAATACAATAATGGAGGTTGCTTTCAGTTGATGGACCATTGTAGGTATCTTTAATCCTTCTAATTATTACTAATATAAACCAGACAGTGATGTCTTTCCTAAATACAGTGTCTGATGCTGCCAGCAATTATATAATATCATGGAAACATGAGCATTATTTCATTGCAATTAGAAGCTTCTCCAAGTTTTTATATATATATATATAT
>NW_017674072.1:0-15149 GCF_001879085.1 Nicotiana attenuata | reverse complement strand
ATATATATATATATATATATATATATATATATATATATATATATATATATATATATATATATATACATACATATATCTTTATATGGTATGAAACAAGGTTTGTATTCTCTGGTTTTTTAGTGTGAAGTCATTTTCAGGTGAATAATTCTACATTTCTATGCGCATATGCATGTTTGCATGTACTCTTTGGCTATATGTGCCGCTTGGACAGAAGGATAACTGACCTAGTCTGGATTGGCATGAAGACAACAAATGAATAGATAGCCGGCAGAGATACTAATCCTTTTGAATAAGTATTACAGCCTACCTATTCTTGCTTTTGCCCAGTTAGTAAAGCAGTTGAACGCAAAGAAAAATAAGGCATGCAAAGGCTAGCAGAGAAGTGGGATAACCTAAAAGAAAAATGAGTCAAGGTTTCTTTCAAAGCCAGCAACACATTTGGGCTGTAGTATCAGCTGCAATTTTGATAGTACTTTTTGGTTGCTCAATTTTTTTCTGCTTCAAGAGGAAGCTGTATGCATGCTTTAGGTTACCAGAGAACCAAAAAGGTTAGTGAATCATTCATTGATACCACAAGTTCCTACTTTCTTCATCATGGGATATTGAAAAATTAATCCTCCAAGTATTTATCCAGAATTTACGCACTGGGATCCGTCCTTTGACGAATTACTAGTAAGTTACTGTCAAATTGTTGACAGTGCATTGTTTTCAATGTGCTGAGAATTCAGCATTCCAATTGCCAGATACTCTGTTGAAGATAAACTAATCAAGGAATATAAATAAAAATGATATCTATTTTTATTTATATAGGTGCAAACCGAGACATATATATCAGCTTCAGTGTCTCTTCGGAACTGGTTGTATTTAGATTGATCTGATGATTTCATCTTTGATATCTGCTTCTGTAGATTTGATCTTCCTTTACTGACAATTTCTGGGTAATTAGGAACTTTAAAAGCTGAACAACTAATGTTGAAGCGGTACCAGTTGGAACAATTACAGAAGGCAACTAATAATTTCAGTGAAGATTGTCTGGTTGGTTCTGGTGCATTTGGAAATGTCTATCGAGGAACATTTGATGGGGAGGAAACACTAGCTATAAAGAAGGCACATACTGAATCATACACCAGCACTGAAGAGTTTGAAAATGGTAGTTGGAAATAACTTCTTCTCTTTAGAAGCCGTCACTGCATTGAAAATTGTAGTAATTGATACGATTGCATCTGCATGCAGAGATCAGGTTGCTCTCAAAAGTGAAGCACAGAAACCTCGTTAGTTTGGTGGGGTTCTGCCAAGAAGCTGGTACATTCATGATACTTAATATTATATTATTTCCTCACCAGCCAAGAAATTTCAACATTCAGACAAAAGCAGCTGTGATGAGAAAATAAAGCCAAACTTATAAGGCTCATCTTGTTTTATGCATCAACAGGGCGAAAGGGAGCAAAAATTCTGGTGTATGAGTATGTTCCAAATGGTTCTCTGCTAGACTACATCATGGGTAAGTTCCAAACTCTAGGCTCATGATATCCTGCTTAGTTTCTGAAATTAAACTTTTTTGGAAATGCTTGTTGTAGGGAGGGGAGGAAGGAGCTTAACATGGAGGCAGAGAGTGACGATAGCCATTGGAGCTGCTAAAGGTAAAGTTTTCACAGCTTTGATGTGGTAGATCAATAGAAGATAAGAGGACAAACTTTTGATACACGTTAATACTTGCTATCCCAGGTATAGCTCATCTGCATGAAGGAAGCAAACCAAGTATAATTCATCGGGACATAAAACCGAGCAACATCTTGGTAGGAGAGAACTTTGAGGCCAAGGTCTCAGATTTCGGGCTTGTGAAATCGGGTCCCAGTGGGGATCAGTCACATGTTAGCAGTCAGATAAAGGGGACACCAGGGTACCTTGACCCTGCCTACTGTTCATCTCTCCACTTGACTTCATTCACCGACGTATACAGCTATGGTGTTATACTACTGCAGCTTGTTGCTGCTAGACCTGTAGTCGAGAAAAGCAGAGGTCATCCTAATTTTCACATTATTGATTGGGTAATGAAAGTTTCAGACTTGATTTTAGCATCCTAATATCTGCAATATGCAAAACATTCTATTTCCATACGATGAAGTTGTAGATTCATAGAATTCCCTGCTTTGTTGGTTATGCAGGCAAGACCTAGCTTGGAACGAGGAAGCATCGACGAAATAATAGATGCTAATCTCTTAATGGAACAATGCAACATGGAAATGATGTTGAAAATGGGACAACATGGTCTGAAATGTGTGGCCAAAGTCCCTAGAGAAAGGCCTACAATGACTCAAGTATGGCAAGAACTGGAGGCTGCCCTCTTTTCTGCAGAAAATATCATATATAAACAACCTTCAAATGGTTCCTTAAAATTAGCTAGCTTGTCAATCGGATCAATGGGTCATAGAAACCATCAACCGAAACAAGTTGATTATTCTCAAAGCTCAGTTAGCATAGATGGCATTAGGTTGCAGAGGTTTCACATGGACATAGATCACCTATCCTTTGGTAGTGCGAATTTGAGGTGCTTAGATGCCTATAGTATAAGCATTGAAGACGACTCATACGATCTGACAGGAACTTCCGAGGAAACAACCACAAGTGGAAACGAAGAGTTTAGGCTAACATACAATATCAGTTAAAGTTTGCTTAATTTAAGACACAGTATATTTAGGTTGATTTGGTTGTGTGTAGGAATGGAAATCTAAAAATGACCACCATTTGACAGTAAAGTTCGCTCACCTTCTTTGAATTGGCGGAATAGTAGAAAGGAAGGGATCCATACAATCTCAATTCTGTAGTTGAAATATTGATATTTGAGTATTATTCCACATCTTCCTGATCCTATATTGCAAAAGAATTTAGGCATTATACTGCAGTCAGCTATTGTAACTTGTCATCTTGCTCATTATCGGTTTCCAAGCCCAGCTGAAGTAACTTGGGGTCAAAATAGCACGGGCTAGCTACTTTTCAGACCGGTCATTCAAATCATTGAAAAATAGCCACTATTTTGCTGCAACAAAGACCGGTCCAGTATAATATACTGGAGTTCGGTGCACATGTGTATTAACTTCCAGCATATACTAGAGTTCCAGTATACTTTGCTGGAACTCCAATATAATATACTGGAGTTCCAGGAAAGTACACTGGAAATGATGGAGTTCCAGTATAATAATACTGAAGTTCCTATATGTTATACTGGAATTGCAGTATATTATGCTGGAGTATTTTCCGGATTTTGAATAGTGTTTTCATTCAGATTTATCTTTACATGAAAAGTGGCTAAATTTTGATGACTTTTAAAACTGTGGCTATTTCTGAATGATCACTTTTAAATTTGGCTATTTTTGAATTTCTCCCCGACTTGGGACCTTTGCTAACATTGTCGGTTTTAAGCCCTAATAAAGAAGGATTGCGGTATAGTCAGTGTAAAACTTGTCAAGTTATCATGAATCTTATAATCTTTGTAATTGTATATTGCAATCATGGCAGAAGCCTTTTAATTATAACCTTGCATTTCGGTTGAATGTAGAATATCATAATTATTTGGAGGAAGAAGATTGCCACAATAGAATGAACCAACAATATGTTCCTGAGTAAGGCAAATCACAAGGGAGATGCTTTACCACCCCTTCTCCATGATAATCATCAATTATTCCAGTTAGTATTAATCAGCAAATAGCAACTTAAATCATGAAATTTTAATGGTGCAACTCCAAAAACATTGCACAACAAGTGCATTAAATAATGGATGAATTAACCAGTGAATTCAGAGAAGGGAAAAAGCTGAACAAATCATTAAATAACGACCCGAAAGTCCAGAGAGAACTTTTATGAACAACACGGAGAAATGGTCAATTTTCAGCTGCTCCCCCCACATATACTGTTGGTCAAATAAATCAATAATGTCAATAACGTACATGGTCCATTATGCTGTTTCTGGAAGGAGCTAGTGAACAATGATATACTGCTAAATAAAAACTTGTCAACGGAATCTTTGACTGTTGATTATCTAGTGCCAAGAATCTGAGATAGACACAAGTTAAGACTCCAGTAGAAATATGTTGCCAAACTGGAAAACAGTGTCCACAAAAAAGCAGTCAAGAATCCATTTCCAGGAAAAAACAACACACTGTGGGTTGCCAGATAAAAGGCTTTTGGCTGCAATAGCTGCATTTCATGCACTGTCCAAAACGTTGGGACAGTGCATGAAATAGGGAGAAGTAACAATGATAGAAAATAATTCATTCGTTGGGCTTCAGCTCTACACCATGAATGTGATGAGATACCTTTGGATCAAACGGGTAGTAAGAAAAGAAAATGAAATAAGCAGAAAAGTCCATCCTCGAGAAAGAATCTCTACAGTTAATTCTTTCGATCTTCTTGCCTGCTCATAAAGTTAATAAGAAGTAAGCTGTTCCATGTTAAACGTTACCATTGAACACCAAAAACATTACATTGTACATCAAAAGAATAAATTAGTGCTGCACCTTCTGTTATTTCTCATTAATCTACTACAAGATCTTGTAACAAGGACACAGCAGAGTATACAACAAAGTGATAAGTTCAAGCAGTACCAAGTTATGTGGGAGTGGGAGCCAGACTTCTTGCCGGGAGGTTCACACCACCTCCTCTCAGAGATACAGAGGGCCCTCTAAGTGAGGTGGCTCTACTCACAAGATTTGAATCTAGAAACACGACTATGACCGAGATATCATCATGAAAATGTCTCCTCACACCGCGATCAATCTTCTTCAGATCAGAATACCTCATCTCCCTTTTCTTTGCCGCTTCTTGCAAAGCAGCTTTTACAAGCCGCCGAGCACTTCCCTGAATTTAGAAAATGTAATTACTTTCTCAGTACGCTCAACATAGAAATCCATCAACATTCAGACGATCCTCAACCATATTCATCCCAGTATGACACAGAAATACATAACACAAAAGGGAATTTGGCAGAGAACTATACACCTTTTACACTTCCACTATTAAAGCATTGGAACAATGAATTTTGAAGTTCTTATTTCCATTTGTTACTCACAAAATAAATGTTTAGCATTTGTTAATCCGATAGCCTTTGCTAAGGATTTGTGCTCAGCTTTTTCGACGGTCAGATTTTTATTTCTTAAATTGAGTGCAGATGGAAAATTTTCAATGCCTTGACAATATGTTGCTCAGTTTTGGATTTGATCATCATGTGCACTTCTGTTTATCTCGCCATTTCTGTATTTTTCTTATCACAGCATGTCTTTATAACATGAATAAGACATCTCACCTGAAGAAATGGACCCATAAAAAAAACTAATGTTTTTATCGAATGGGTACGCTCGTGCTACATTTTAGTGAGTACATGATACGATTACTGAAGACCATGTAATTTTTAGATGCAACGCAATTGCGTATCACCAAAAAAGGAGTACGTTACAATTAAAGCTTTGAGGGCAGTAGTGCATTACATGACTTACAAAGAGAGAAATTATCAGTATATGTGGTTTCAGTATGTAATATGCTTAAAATATAGAAATGCACCGCCTAAGGAAATCAGATCAGCTTTCAATCCATGACTGTATAAAAAATAAATTAAGAGAAGAATAAGAAATGTTATGCTTTCAAGTGAAGGATCGTACACTGTGAGAGCTATTTTGGACGATATCAACTGCTTCTTGATTGCTAAGATGTTCCCAAAGACCATCAGAAGCAAATATGAGAAATTGATCATGTGGTTCAAGTTCATGCACTGAAATTGATGGATCCGCGCTCAATAAGGACCTTTTGAAAGGTTCTCGCAAACGAAATTTTGCATACAATGGCTCCTTATTATACTCAGCATTTTTGAGATATAAATCGCCAATGGATCTCGTAATCTGACAGATCAATAAAATAGATTGAAACATTCTCAAAACAATAATTACATGTTCTGCAAGGTAAAGAAAAAATTTAATTCAAAAAACAGGAATTCATGTAAAGCACATAATGCGGGATAAAAACCTAGCCTTGCAGTTAGATAATACAATTGGTAGTATAACCCTTCATCCATCCCTCATTAAGCAAACCAAAAGAAAAGGATAAGGTATTTTGGAGTATCAAAGACAAAGCCACAACTGAGGGAAAAAATGACAGGCTTTTAATTCACTTCAGAGTCACGGAGGGTAAGAACCTAAGACAAAAGCCAGTATAGAGTCAGTGATAAACTCACAAATACCCTGCAAATGGAAGAGGATAAAATACTGGTGCAATAATGATCGTTGTGTTTAACTCAAAGGCAAGATGATCACACAATAGCGAACTAGAGTCTAGAGCCCACTTGTAACCAGAAACATACCTGTATCAGACCCTTTACACGCCATACATTATGCTTCAAAACCACTATCTGTGGGTCATCGGGATGCGTAGAATGTAATTCCTGTCTGACGGACTCAAAACTTGCATTATGCTCAGCTGAAAGCTGGAGCGCTAGAACTTCTCCTGTAGCCTTGACAAGTCTCCCCAAAACAGCCCGGGAATCACCAAGGTTCGCAACATAAAGGGTCCCATCGCAGATCACTCCAACCAGACAGCAAGATCCGACAGCAGCCATCTGAGGTTTCGTTGGCCACTGCTTAACAACCAGAGAAAGGAATCCCTCCTCTGTTGCTTGAAAAGCTTTTCGTATTACATCAACAGACATGGAATTTTGTTCAGCTGCAAACCCTGCAATATATAAGTTGCAGAGTAATCAAGATCAAGCTACTAATTCTACAATACTATCCAATAAATAAATACTTGGCAGATAAGCAGTCTGGTCAAATATGCTCACTCTTGAGATGCTGAAAGAGGTGATCATTGATATAACGTGATGTTTCAGGCCCACCATGACCATCATATACCCCGACAAACGTTCCATAGGGGCCAGAATCGAGCAAGCTCAGAGAACCCGACTCAATCTGGCTTTGATCCTCCAGCAAATTGTTGGCCTGAACAACTGCCATAGAGAATTCACCAACCAAGTGCAGTCCACTATCTTTGTACCAAAGAAGTCCATCTTGGCGTCCAGCTGAATCTGGACCAGTGTGTACAAAACGGTCCGATGATGGCCGCCAACATGCCCTCAAAAAATTTATCAACTTTGATAACATCCCTCATTTCACCTTTGCTTACCGCCAATTCCTCAACATCCAAACGGATGCAAAACCTGTCCAAGTAAAACCCCTTCACCACTACTCCCCCTTTATCCTGGAAACAACAAATAAACAAGAAATTCAAGTATTAAAACTTCACCTATCACAGAATAGAGCCAAAGATCATAGCTTTATCACAAAACCAGGAATAACAATAAGATAAGAATGAACCACAAACTAGAAATCTCCAAAGATTTGAAAACAACTTGAGGCAAAAAACTGGGTCAAACTAACACATTACCGTCCAAAAAAGGAAGGGATCAATTATTAAGGTTGTAAAAGCCAAAACCCAGCTAAAACACATGTGGAAAATGAACAAAATAGAAGTATGGACCCACGGAAAACCACACAAAGTTCACAGCTTTGAGAGAATTTGCCTCCTAATAAAGAAAAAAGAAGACTCACAGTTGTGATTAGGCCTTTATATGCTATCTTTTCTGGTCTATTACTGAAGTGCGGCAAGTGAAAATGACGGAGATCTGAATAAAACAGAGCAATACATGTGGTTGTGAAAGCGTTAGATCTACAGATCCATCAAAAAATTAATCCCAGCTTATGCAAATATACGTTTAAAGTATATTAATACAGAAAAAAGATGAAGTCTTATTCCTGTCTTTTGTTTTCTTTTCAGTTTTTGTTATCCTCTCTCTCTCTCTCTATTTTTTCAGTTGAACGTAAGAAAGAAGGAAGGTGAGAGATGAGAAAGGAAAACCAAAGATGAAGTAGATAAAAGAAGAAGAGGAAGGGGAATCTTTTTTTTTTTTTTGGTGATTGAAATCATTGAACCAATTGAAGAGAAAGTCTTTATTTCTTTATTCTATTTAGTCTTTATTTTTTTATATTTCGTATTTTGAGTTTTTTTTTTCCTATTTGTTTTTCCTTTCCTATATTTACTGTCTTCTCTCTCTTGTGGTTCTCAGCAGGGGTGTTCATAAAAATCCGAAAAATCGAACCAAACCGAAAACCAAATCAAATCGATCAAACAAATCGATACTTTTTGGTTTGGTTTGGTTTTGGTTTTGAATTTTAAAAATCGATCAAATTTGGGTTGGTTTTGGTTTTAATCAGAAAAAAATCGAACCAAACCAACTATAGGATTAGCTATTTCAAATTTATTATTAAACCTATATATGTGTATATTGTTATACAAAGTTTCAAAATTTTTATGGTAAATGCTAATAGTTTGCACTTTTAATATAGTTCTTTACCTTTACATTCTAGTTTGATTGATAGTTTTCTTTTGTTTAGAGTAAGAATCCATTTCGTGTTAAAAATAACATATTTTTAATTGAGTCCTTAAATTATTCATCACTATTTGATTCAATTATCATCAATATACTAAATAATAGATTTCTCAAAGGGCAATTGATTTGATAGTGCTACATTGAAAATGTGGTCGCCGGAATATGTGTTTGGTAGTGTATGTCTTATATTTAAGAAAAAACTGATAAATAACCGAAAAAATCGAAAAACCGACATAAATCGAATCGAGAAAAACTGACTTAATTGGTTTGGTTTGGTTTGCTTTGGTTCTAATATTTAAAAAACCGACTTATTGGTTTGGTTTCTTTTTACGAAAAAACGATCCAAACCGAACCATGAACACCCCTAGTTCTCAGCAGACAAAAACCCCTTTAAAAAGAAAAAACCATACAAATCAATGGCTGGAAACCAGCAATGTTGTGTATCTATTCTTCTTTGAAACGAAAGATTTAAATGAAGAGTAACTAGCTACTTATGTTTGTATTAGGGTAGGCTCCCTATATCACACTCTTTGGGGTGAGATTCTTCTTCGGACCTTACGTAAATGCAGGATATTTCGTGTATCCGACTGCCTAGTAACTAACTAGTTACAGAGTTTATCCTTGATAACTAGGGGCAGCAAACAGCCGAGTCGGATCGGATATGAGCGGGTCGAAAATAAATAAATTATCCGACTCGACCAATATTGAATACGGATAGAAAATAAGTTAACCAACGGATGATATGAATATTCATATTATCCATGACTTCTTGAATAGAGAGAATTCTTAGTCTCACAAAACTTGAGAAATCCCAAATTTGAGTCTTTGCAAATGTAAAAATTAACCTCATTGATTATCTATTGGACATTGATTATTCAATTTTTAAATGAATAATATAGATCTTATCTATATTTAACCCATTTTTAAGAAGTTCATTATTTAATTTATTCTTAATGATAATATGAATAATTAACTACTCTATTTTTTTAAATCTATTTAGCCACCACTATTGATGACTGTGATTATTGCCTTAATATTGGGCCAAACATTACAACTATCTACAATAAGTTATCCAATGATTTTGTTATTAAAGACACCAAAAGGTCATAACTTGAATGACAAAATCACACATTTATATTAATGAGGAACTTCTAGTTATTGCAGTTTAATTACACTTTTCTTTACTCCCTTGTTAACGATACGTGGGGAAAAAGGCATTTTCTCACTAATGATAAGACAAAAAGGAAAATTTAAGTTTTTTTTTTTTTTTTTCTGTTAACAGGACAGAGAGAATATAATTATGCTTGGTTTTTCCAACATATATATTATGGATCGTATTGTTAACATCTGTCACATTTTAGCATGATTCATAAGATAGTGTATTTGAATATTCACCCCCCAACCACTCCCCAAGAAACTAGTCTCAGAATTCAGAAGAATTGTGAAGTCAGATAGTTAAAGAATCAGATTTCCAATTTACCATTGTTTGTCCTATAAGTTATAGGTAATTATTTATTATATATTGACGTCAGTTATAGCAAACAGGCATCTGAAAGTGCAATAAGCACATTTCCAACGTAATAAATTAACAATCATCTTAGTTCTCTCCCGAAGGATTCTTCTTTTCATATTATAAAACCCTCACTTGAATTCTTAAAATTAGTCTTATCCACTTGGGTACATTCTTATCTTAACTGGATACGTATATCTCGTCAAAATCAATACTCCCTTAGTCTAAATTTATGTTACCGTATTTGACGGTGTATGGACCAAAAATTAACTTAATTGTGTTTAAACCATGTCAGCATTAAGAGGACCTTCGAGAGCTTCCACGTGTCATCAGTATGACTTCAGCAAGAGGCGAATTTAAGGTCGAAGTGGTCTAGCGAGAGACGAAGGATTTGGTCGAGAAGTCATCACAGGTCAAGGCCGAGGACGAGCACTCCACTTAAAAAAGAATAATAACGGCTAGTTTTAGATAAGACTATGGATATTCTCTGGATATGTACTATTAGAGTTTTTAGAAATAAGTTCCCTTATAAATAGAAAGAGACATAGTTATGGGGAGACATGAAATATTCACTTGTAAGAGAACACATTGACTTTCTCTCTAGAATCTTGCTTTACTGAACACATACAAAATATACATTTTCTTAAGATTCTTGTCTAACTTTTTCCCACGATCCAAGAACAATCCGAATATTCAAAGGCTCATCAATCATTCATCATTGTCAGAAAGAATATCCACGGATCTCACCCTTTCCAGGTGACTCACATGTTCTTATTTACTTAAATGTCATTCGTTGCTATTTATTATTATTTAATGTTATCCCCTTCCTTTTTGGGTCATTGAATAATGCTAGTGTTATCATCATTTATTGCTATTTAGATAATATACGTATTATCTTGCTACAAAATCAGCTAATATATCTTTTGGACATTAATATTGGCTAAGATTGACTCTATTTTATTAAATCTAATTGTCTAAACCCATATCTAAATTTTGGGTCCAACAGTTTGGCACCGTCTGTGGGAAATTCTTAGCTAATCTTTTAGTTTCCATTAGATCTACAACTCACATGATTTGCTAACCCAAGAAACCACAAAGTTTTTCTCCTTCTCTGCACGTATAGAAATCTACATGGCAGGTAACCAACGAAACGGAACTAAGGTGACAGGTGACATCCCCGGCAACCTCATGAACACTATCAACGAGAGCTATGAAACGTTGGGCGATAATGTGACACCAACTGCCTCTCCCAAGGGCTAGAGGTTGCATCCCCCTCATTGTAGCACAATGAAACCAAATGGAAAAGGGCTTCCACGTCCACAGGAGAAGGGACGCCACCTACCATGAAAAAGCTCCTCAAAGCATGGTTGACCGATACCTTAGTAAGCGTGCTCAACAAACAAGCTCCATGAACAACTATAGAAACCACGAGAGCCCACGCGGTACAGCGAGGAAACGAACTGGGGGATCAACCAGACCCTCCAATGCCAGGTATAACTCACAATGTTACTGATAGTGCAGGTGATGACGTCCTCGCCGCTGTTTTGAAGAGAATGGAAGAAATGAAGAATGAGAACAAAACGCTCAGAGACAAAATGAAAGAACATCAAGAAGGAGTTGACAAGATATCGGGCGCCCCTAAGCTACTGCCGAAGAGGGACGCCGGCAGGTTCGTAGAACAGCCGTATAACGAGGAAGCGACCCCATATGCCATACCAAAGACCTTCAAAATTCAACCATATCTCAGGATGTAACACGGAAAAACCATCCCCGAAGATCACGTGACTCAATACTTCACCGCCGTGAAGGGCAACGACATCACCAAGGAACAAGTGTCCTCCATTTTGTTGAAGAAATTTGGCAAAACCCTCACTAGAGGGGCATTAATATGGTATTCACAGCTACTAGCCCGCTCCATAGAAACTTTCGAAGAAATGACCGATAAGTTCGTGACGGCGCATGCCGGGGCCAAGAAAGCCAAAAAAAGAGTAAACGACATCTTCAGTATCAAGAAATCCCTCGAGAGGGACTAAAGGATGACAGTCGCAGCCTTTCATAACGGGTTGAGTAGAGAGGGTTCAAGAGCGACCAGAAAGCTAATGAGCCGGTTGATGAAGTACCCTCCAACCACTTGGGATAAAATCCATAATGCCTATTGTGCCAAAGTCCGGGCAGATGATGACGACCTCAACAAACCAACTCAAAAGCTCATCTCAGTACAAGTCGAACCCAGGAAAGAACGAAGAGACAATATGAGGAGGCATCACCCAATCTCATGGTCAAATGTTGAAACCAAAGTAGGCGCATGTCTGGACAAATCGTTGAATATACCGGCATACTCTGACACTGACTTAGTACCCTAGAGCAATTTCTCAAACTCCATGCGCCATGCATCCCGAAGGGTCTGGGGAACAAACTCTCTCAAGAACATCCCTGAAAACTGAACTCATGAAAGTGAAGTTGCATCGGCCGGACTACCCAATTTATACGCTCGCCTCCACTGATATGTTGCTCCCTTAAGATCGACCGTAGTAAAATCAACCCCACTCGTCTCTCCAATACCCATAGTGCGGAGAATACGGTAGCACTCCCCTAGGGACCCATGCGCATCCTCTGAAGCCAAACCACTAAAAGTAGAAGGGTAATACTTCTTGAACCTCGCAAGTTTAAGATGTTCTTCCTCATATGCTGCTGCCCTAATCACGGGCTGAACTAGAACAACAGGCTGCATCAGCATGACACCTAAAACCTGACCAATATGGCTCCCTGCTTTGGAGTACGGGCGACGGAAGTTTGAGCTCCTCCCCCGATCTGTGGAGTAGCTGGTGCAACCGGAATCACCCCGCCTTAGGAAACCATATGCGCCTCCGGTACCACTCCCCCAATAGGAGCTACTGGCGGCTCCTCAACTGTTGCCTCGACAGGCGCTCTAGCTGTAGCATGTGCTCCTCCTCGGCCTTTGCCTCTGCCTCTCTGCCCGGGCCCCTAGCATCACTGGATCTGGGGGCAGCGTTGTCGGTAACTGAAACTCATGTCCTCACTATTTGTGAGAGAACGGAATGACAAAGGTTCAAACTCTAAGATCAATAAACATGCACGACATGAATAAAGGAGGTGTAACTATCCTAACAGTTCCGTGGCCTCTCAAAGATAAGTACAGACGTCTCCCTACTGATCCGCAAGACTCTACTAAACTCGCTTATGACTCGTAGCACCTATGAGCCTAGAGCTCTGATACCAACTTGTCACGACCCAATTTCCCTCCTTAAGATGTCGTGACGACACCTAGTCTCTAAGACTAGGTAAGCCTAACACCTACTGAATTATTAGAAAAATTTCACAATTAACTACTATATATGAAATAGAAACCTTTATACACAACTTACAATTCTCAAAACCGGTAGTACAAGTCATAAGCTCTACTGAGTTTGCTAAGAAATCCTTAAGTACAACTGTTCGGAATGGAAATCAAACAGTACAAAAACGAAATCACAAGATGACTTCGAGGCCTGCGAACACGGCATCAGGTTTACCTTGAATCTCCACAGCTCGACCAGCCAGCTAATAATCAACAACAAGCGTGGTACATAGATCTGCACACCACAGCGGTATCCAGTAAGTATGAAGATTAACCTCGGTGGAGTAGTAACGAAGGACAGTCAAGACACCTACTGGACTAAATAACTTGAACAAGTATGTAGATGAACTAACAAAGAACAATATTAATATAAAGCTAGACATGATAAGGAGTACAAAACAATATTTGCAATGATATACTAGTAACAATAATAGGCAACAAGAAGCAGTCAGGTAATAATGCTATAGAGTAACTGATCACAGTCTAAGTCCGGGGAAAAAACCAAATAATGGGGAAACCAGCAACAACTCAATAAGAACAACCGCTTTCACACCAGATCTTTTCAACCATTTCTACGAGGTACCAAACCTCATAATCACAGCTCACGGGTCCCAATTCTTGAACCCAAATCACTTGGCATCTTGTGCCCACATTTCAATTCATAAACGCACGGACGACTCACGTGCCAAGGGAAAACAACTCTCACACAGAAGGCAAGTAGACAAGGATACACGTAATGGTTAATAACGTCAGGATTCATCTTCTTAAACTGATTTGGTGATTAATCTACGTATATGCTTGTGCAAGTATTCCACCATGATCCAAGTCAACAAATAAGAGCAAAATACAATGAATGGCACATAGGAAACGATCACCACAAAATATACAGTGTAAATAAGACAGCAACGAAGTTTGAAGCAACGAACAACACAAAAAGATTAGCTACATAGAACTGAGCAAATAATGCAACACGGAGGAGAACAATTAATAGTATGCTGAGGAAAAACAACAATCAAGACAAGTGCACAGAAAAGGGGAAATGACAACAGATCCCTCCTGACGTACCACCTCTTAGTCTCAAATCGTTAAATGAATCACAACGACACGGTAGAAACCTCGTGCAAACAATAACCACCGCACGGCAGAAATCTCGTGCAATAATAATGACCGCACGGCAGAAACCTCGTGCCACAATAACAACCGCACGATAGAAACCTCGTGCCACAATAACAACCGCACGGTAGAAACCTCGTGCAACCACAACAACAACAATGACAATAACACAAGAATATGACAAGTAAATCAACTCACGAGCACTAGAATACAAAGAGACGGAAGAACGAGCTCACAAGGAAAGGCACAATAGGAAATAATGGTACAACATAGCAATAGCTAAACAAAGAAGAGATGATGTGTAGCAATGATTCCACACAAGTACAATTCAACGATAAGAGGGATAACGTGAATCAGTGACTCAAATAAAGGGTAAGTCAACAATGATAAGGGATAACAAAACTTAAATTGGGGTTGAGCAATTACGGAAGAGATTCAACAACTCAATTAAGGTATGGAAAAGATAATAATAACCTTTACTAATAATAGGCAATTACGGAAAAGATTGTGAGCACGTGATTTTTGCCCTAAGCAAATTAATTCCAAAAGTTTCAAATAATTGATTTCTTTACAATTTTTGTGAATTTTTGTTTGAATTTTTGTGTTAATTGGTTGCATTTTTCATATGAAAATACAGAAAAATATGCACATGCATTTAGGGATTTTAATTCCACAATTTTTAGTATTAATTAGGTATTAATTAGATTTAGAATAAAGTTTAAAGAAAAATTGCAAAAAAAAAA